>NC_089777.1:2620000-2645000 GCF_040412425.1 Macrobrachium rosenbergii | reverse complement strand
GTGAGTTAAGGTGAAAATTAACACATGGGAACGTGTTCCACAGAAATAAATTTCTGACTCACATTGGGACCGAATACCAGTCTTTTGAGTGAGAGTCCAGGACATTAGCAATTCGTCTGTACAGTTCATAAAAGAGGCTGGAACCTAAGTACTGCTTACCTGAGGTTTTTCCTGAGCAGGAGCCTAGTGCCTAGTATACCACTGAATTTTACCTAACTTCCTGACCCAGCTAGGCCCCTGCCTGGTAAAACCTCAGGTACATAGTAGGCTACTTAGGCGCCAACTTCTTGTCTGACTTGTGCGGACGAATTGCTAACGCCCTGGACTCTCACTTGAAAGACTGGGGTTTGGTCCCAATGTGAGTCATAAATTTATTTCTGTGAAACACGTTCCCATGTGTTCATATATTTATATATATATATATATATATATATATATATATATATATATATATATATATATATATATATATATATATATATATATATATATATATATATATAAAACAATGCAGGTTGTGGGGCTGAAAACCAAATCCTCTTGGCCATTAGGAGGCTTGAAAAATACTACAAACTGTCAATGCCGTCACTGGCAGACGTTTGTCCGCCGTTTAGGGGCATATCTTCCCCGCAGGCGTTCCCAGTCATTAATAATTTAATCCTCTGCCCTGTAACGGGGTTTACTCGTGTCCCGTGCTCACGCCCAAGCTATTGGCTTGTCCTAAGGCAGTAATGTAGGGAGTGCCTATGGCTTGGGACAAAAATGCACCATACCCCCAGCCAGAGAAACATAGTTAAAACACGAGTGGCAATATATCCTTTTCCAGAGGAACAGGATAGCCAGAAGGCTTGATAAAATTGCAGATATTACGATTCCTCTTTCAGTTACAGAGGCACAGCAGAGCTTTCGGGAACTCATTCCATTTCTCATCATCAGGTTTAGTTATCTATGAAAAATTCATGAAAAGATAAATCTGTATGAAATCTATAATGGTTAAACAAGATATAAAAATAAAAACAACAATACAGAACTTTCGGTTCTCCGATATACTTTTATAATTTATATAGTGTATCTTTTTTATGGTTTGAGTATTTGCTCAATGATTATATTTGATGGATATATTTATTTTGTATTCTCCTTTTATTTAATCGTTGATTTTATGTCATTTTTAATTTTAACTTAATTCCCTTTTTTGTTTTTATGTTCTTTATTTGTATGCTCTCATTTATTGCATCTCCTTTATACCTGTACATTTTGCATATCTAGTTTTGAAGTGGTCTTCATTATGGGTGTTACTATCAACTTTGATTTTTAGCCAACCATCACAGTTTGCCTATCACAGTATTGCATTTTAGCCTCTATAAAGTTTATAGATGACTGCCCTTGATAATGGCAAATGCAATGAATTCCTGAAAGCTCGGTTGTGCTTATGTCCGTGAATCAGAAATAATCATGCCTGCAATTCTGTCTCGTCTTCTGGTTATCCTGTTCCTCCTCATAAGATGAATGCGGTAGGGATTGTTATCGTGTTTTCTATGGACCATCCACCTACTGGGGAAAGGAAGTATTGGTGAGTATATAACAATCAGTCAATTATTTCCTACGGCACACCCTACCGGATGCACAGGGCCTCAACGAATTCTCGCCGCAAATGGCATCCCATGTCATTTCCCCAGGTCATCAGGTATTCCTCTCCCACTTTCGAATCGAATCGAATATAGAATATAGGCCCAAGGGCCAAGCGCTGGGACCTATGAGGTCATTCAGCGCTGAAACGGAAATCGACAGTAAAAAGGTTTGAAAGGTGTAACAGGAGGAAAACCTCACAGTTGCATTATGAATCAATTGTAAGAGGAATGAAAGGGGTTGGAGCTAGGGACCTAAGGAAGGGACGCTGCAAAGAACCTTAAGTAATGCCTACAGTTCTCCGCATGAGGTGCACTGACGGCATTACCCTCCTACTATACAGGGCTCTCCCACTTCCGCCTTCGTTGTTTTCAGCCGCGATTATCCAATCTACCACTCTCCTGTCCTCTGTCAGCAGTCCTCCTGATATTTCCTGGTCTGGTAAGTTGGTAACTTCTCAGCATAAAGGCTTTGGAAGGATATCAGGAATTAAGTGGCAGGACTGAAAAACCGGCGAGATGAAGAAATTCTGGCCTCAGCAGCAAGATTCGAACAGCATTGGTATATCAAAACGAAGTCACATGAGCTACCTAACCACAAAGACACTAAGCTTGTCATTCGGTATATTCGTTGCGATATACAAAGTTCCTCGTTGGGAGAATGGGTTCCGTTCTCAGCTAGCACTTTGCTGGCCGCGAGTTCGATTCTCCGACCGGCCAATGAAGAATAAGAGGAATTTATTTCTGGTGATAGAAATTAATTTCTTGCTATAATGTGGTTCGGATTCCACAATAAGCTGTAGGTCCCGTTGCTAGGTAACCAATTGGTTCTTAGCCACGTAAAATAAATCTAATCCTTCGGGCCAGCCCTCTCTAGGAGAGCTGTTAATCAGCTCAGTGGTCTGGTTAAACTAAGGCATACTTAACTTGTGATATACCGAATGGGGGTTCGAATCTTGTACGGACGACAGAATTTCTACATTTGGGTCTTCATCTGGATCTTAGGCTTTGTAGTGACAAATGTATCCAAGCCAAGCTATTCATAAAATCTTTAGTTATTTGTAACCTTTGAATATTAGTGAGATAAGTGAATCCCGATTTCACCTTATCCTAAGTTACTGGTTTTATGTGACCTGTGAATGTAGTGCGAATATTTCAAATGGCGATTTTTTTTTGCAAAGTGTTGTGTAGTTGCTCGAGTGTAAATGAGAGAAAGTTAAGTATATATTAGTTTTCAGACCACTTATCTTAACAGCTCTAGGGCTGGTCCGAAGGTTTTATTTTACGTGGCTATGAATGTTACCTAGCAACGGGGACCTACATAATTTCCGAACCAATTATTTCGAGAAATGAATTTTTTTGCAAAGAAATAAATTTATTTTCATTGCCGGCTGGAGACTCGAACTGACCTGAGTGTAGGTGACAGCTCATTGAGAGAGCCCAAGAGAACTATTGAGAGAGAGAGAGAGAGAGAGAGAGAGAGAGAGAGAGAGAGAGAGAGAGAGATGTGCCTTTCCATTCACCTTTTTCTCCGTTCTTGTATCTGCCTATCTATCTAACAAAAGAGTAAGAAAGCAGATAATGATGACTTTAGTGTACTAAAGTTGAAAGACCTCTTCAGCATGTACCATACTGTCTGTTATTCCAGGGAGAGTCTGACTTGAACTCTTCCTTTATGTTATGTGTTTATTTTTTCTGCAATAAGAAGTAGCAACCATATAATGGGGAATTTCTCTGCACATACTGTATAAATTGTAAGCACGTATATGCGCTCACAGTTACCAATAGGGGTATATTCTTTTGTAAATGATACAAATATCTTTAGAGAGATTACATATGTTGTGCATTTTGGTTTGAATATTAAAAAAGAGCTGAAGCTTAATGATATACTAACAGAAAACGAGAGAAATGTTCGGTCACAATCGCCATGAAAATAAGAACCTTTTAGATATAATAATTAGCAAAGCAGTGACTTTCTCCCCATATCTTATTTCAGGATGTCATGTGTCACTGATACGTTTGTTTGTAACCAGAACCTGTTTTTCGTAAGAGCTCAGGTATGAGAACCAGCATAATCACAATAGCTACAGGGGACTGCTGCTTAAGATGGAAAATGATTTCAAAATGGCAATTACTCTTGAAGGAACCCTTTTATTGAAAGTATCGGGCAGAGTATCCAAGGTCCACAGACATAACAACAGGACATCATAAAGAATTGTCAGCCGATCACGTTGTCAGAACCTTAATGTTCTAATGCTGTATTTTTTTGATTTTTTGGTTTTCAAAAGTTGCTCCAATAAAATGGAAATGTAATGGATGTTCAGTTTATATGATGTTTCTGTCCTTTTATGTAAAGTTGCTTACAAGCAAAATGGTTGAGTGGTAGTAGTGAACAAACAGCCGAAGGAACTAAGATTTGCATTGTAGTTATGGCTTTCAGTTATTGCATACAAGCATACACACACACATACAATATGTATATATACATATATATACATATACATATATATATATATATATATATATATATATATATATATATATATATATATATATATATATATATATATATATATATATATATATATATATATATATATATATATATATATATATCAGAAAAGGACGTATCTGTTGTCCTCGTTTGTATAAACTCCCACAAATAGTTTGTTTAATTGTTTAGAAAGGATACTTGAAGTTTTACATGAAATGTCACAGTTATTACCAGAAACTCTAATTTTTAATATGCAAGTTTTAGAGAGAAATAAAAAAAAAAAACTATGCGCTTCCTTGTTGTTAGGGTTACCACAGTCCTCTAGTTTTATCAGTGGAGTGTGCAGCAAACAGAGACCCACACTGAAGAATTAGAGAGTAAATAAACATCAGTCATTGCAGTGAGTCCGTGCCACTTCGATTCATAAGTCTGCTAGGCAAAGGGGAAAAGAATGTCAAGACAAATACTGTCTCATCCTCCTTCAGCGAGCTAAGTTGGGAAAAGTAAGAAGAATGCAGAGAATAATTGTTGAAAAATATCTATAATATAAGTCCTACTAATATCACTAGGAATAAAGGTACTGTGACTAACACATATCTATTTAATGATTTATTTTAATGATACCTTTATTCTCTTCATGCTGTCATAGCACAGGCACAAACAATTTAGTTTTATCGTTTTTGGTCAAGTAGTGGAAAATGGTGTTAAACTCTGAGAACAGCAACAGCAATCGGTGAATGAAGTCTTTTCAGGATCTGAACTGCTCAAAGGGAGGAACGTTGAGAACTATGACAGAGTCACAGAGCATGCAGGACGTGTCATCTTGAACTCTTGGACTATAATAGCACGGTGGTTTTATATCTTTAATCAATGTGAAAAAACTGTGGAAAAGATGGAAACGAGGGTTGCGTGTACCATGAGCACCTACTTACTGTCTTGGATTTCCGTCCATATTCCCTCAAATCCTTTTGAACCTACTGCTCTGTCGGCAGTTAAAAATGAAACCCTCATTAATGACGACTTGGAGATGAAGACGGCCGCCTCGTTCGTCAGTTTCTCCCCGCACAGCTCGATGGGAACCTTGTCTAAGTCCGGCCACACTCTCACCACGGCCGCTGGACAGCCTCGCTCTGGCAGGGAAAAGCCATTCACCATTTCGACACTTGGGAAAAGGCGCGTTTGTTACATGACAAAAAAAAAAAAAATGTTGGGGTGAGTATGTTATGCCTATGAAATGTCTAAACGACTGGCTACCCTGTCTAAACAGTGCTGAAGCACTAAAATTCAAATATTTTTTTGGGCGGATACCCATGATGTTGAAAAGGAAGGCAAAAAAAAAAAGAAGAAAATAAAAAGCTCCTAAACTAATATGTATTGATAAGTTAAGCGCTAATTACTTATTAGCATTGAGGATGCGATTGCCAAGTCTGAAATCTCTGACGAAGTGCTTTCTTCATCGAAACTGAGCGAGACGCTCACAGAATGAATGATGACGATGACAGGAATGTTGAGAACAATAACCCAGAACGGTTTTGCAAATTCTAAGATTCTTTGTACTTTTCTAGGCTGCGCTCTGAAAAGCATGTGTTAATTGAATGAATGTTTCGTTAGAAATGATTCATCAGTAGTTGCTAAGAACACCATCATGTGAATTGAACAACTTTTTGTCAAAACGTATCCGGTGAGAATGAGGCAAAAAAGACTGAAGTAACCGTTGCTTTCCTTGTCAAGACGGAAAAGAAAAATGTACCAATTCGTGTCTTTAACTGACGTCGCAGAAGCTATGGTCTTTGACACTGGAACTATGTTTTCAGTCATAAATGTTCATTTTGAGCTTAATAAAATGAAAATCCTTTAATCGTTTTTTACTCTATTTTGCACTAACTTTGTTGGATACGAAAAGTGGTAGAACGTGGTAAGAACAAATGACGTTTTATGAAGAAACAAATTTCTATTTGTCACTGACTGAAGCGCAAGATAAAATAAAGTGATTGTAGTCACGCAGAGGCTGATTTTGCATTTTTGAATGTGCATTTAATTTACAAGAGAAAATCTTAGTCGAAAAGCGATCAAGATCGAATCGGAAGCTCACATGAAAGAAGAAAAAGTTGTAGGAGAATTTTGGAAGCTGGAGCAGAGACGCACAATTTGTAAGACATTTGGTTTGAAGCAGTGAGAACTCGCTTCCAAAAGCCCCGACTGAGTAATCTTCTACAGAGCATTGCGAACAAGACTCCAGATAAGAAAAAGGTAAAACTGAAGACTGCCAGTCGACGACCCTAACATTTACCGAATTTTGCTTATGTTTTTGCATGTCTATGCCTTTTGTTTGTGACTATGGTTTTTACACTTTTGCTTGTGTCTATGATATTTACAGCTTTTGTTATATGTTTACGTTCATCCCAAGGGGCAGGTAATAAACACGGCGCCCATATTGCACATCAACTAATAGTTACCGAATCAGAGGAGCGCGGTAGTAGTTTTCAGTTTTACAAAAAAAATTACCTAGGCTACTTATGAATAGAAATGGACATACAGTAACAGAAGTTTACCTGCAGGGTTTCCTTCAACAGAGAAAAACTGAAACCACAAAAGGATTTTGTGATACGGTCGAACGTGAATGAACCAGTTGCAAGAGAACGCGCCTCCGGAACGATCAGGTCCATCATACTTCTGCGGCCAGTGAGGAGAGTGGATGATCCCGTATTCTGCGTTACTGATGTTGCAGCCACAATCTGAAATAAAGAGAGAGAGAGAGAGAGAGAGAGAGAGAGAGAGAGAGAGAGAGAGAGAGAGATTATAAAAATGCTCAAGAGAACTAGAACTGTAATGATTATTAGGTTATAAATATTCAGGTCAGGGAAGCAGAGAAAGCCAATCCGAAAACAAAAATGTTTAGTCACTGAAAGAGCATTTCTATCCATCTGAAGTAGTACCAAAATACCTTTGAATAAAGTTTTTTGCTTCTTGATGAACTTGTATTCGGCAAGGAAGCCACTCTTGACGTTTTCTTCGTCAGTTCTCAGAACGACCCTCAAACCAACGGCGTCCCTTTCACTCTCAGTCGGACCTGGGGCAGAGAATCCACAGTAACGGCCGTTCAGCCTCTCTCGCTCCATTTTGGCTCCTTGAGGCTTGTACACGTTGTAGATCTCGACCCAGTCCTCTTGACAGTGGTTTCTGGGAAAATATATACAGAGGTCTCTCGATTAAGGAAAAAGAGGGTTCTGAAAACACACAGAGGTCTCTCGATTAAGGAAAAAGAGGGTTCTGAAAACATACAGAGGTCTCTCGATTAAGGAAAAAGAGGGCTCTGAAAAAAAAACGGAGGTCTCTGGATTGTTAAAAGAAAAGGCTTTAGGAAAATTGCAGATTTGTGAGTGTAAGAGAACATAGCTTTTTGCATTACAAAAAACAGAGTCTTCTCTCGAAAAGAATTTGAAAGTGGTCAGGAGAAACAGAACACAAGTAACGAAAGGCCACATTTTTTTCCTTTCAAGTTGATTTTCGCAGATTAAGTTAGAGTTGGGACGACTTAATGTAAGAAAGTAATTTATCACAGGCTAAACTTCAGAAATTACCCAAATCCATCAGCACTGGTCAAATTTCTCGAGTATATTAAATTGGGTCTGAATTAAAAATATGATTTGCTTTAAAATTGTAATTTAAAGAGGAAATACATTTCAGAGGATAGCAAGCTTAGGGATTGCACTTAAGAGGCATAATGAAAGTAATAGGATGGCGGAGGAACGTTTCGAAAGCAAACAGAAAATTCCCAGCAGTAGTAGTAAGAAGGATTTATCCTTGAAACGGTTTCCTTGCTCGTTCTATTTGTCCATTTTATAGCTTTTTTTTTTTTTTAGTATATTTCCTATATGGTACGATATTTTTTTCATAAATTCTTTACTATTTTCTGTCTCTTCTCTAAGGAACTATGTCCACTCTCATTTTCTTGACTGGAGTACATTAGTCCCAAGGAAATAATTTTCATCTCTACACATTTTAGGACAGGAGAGGTAAGAGTTCTCCTACTACTTTCAGAAATGTTTCTTGTAGTTCTTTCTTAGAAATCGCTATATTTTATAGGTTTGGTTTTTTAAATATGGTTTTTTCAGGTACTGTAGAAGCACAGTATACGGGAAAGTCTCTGCCTTTGTAGTGTCCAGTAAAACTACGGGAGAAAGACCGACTTCTTGTTTGGGTTTGGCTATGCTTCTTTGCTATTTCTTTGCATATTTTTGCTAGCATAGTAACCTGACTTTATGATCACTGATAAAGTGATCATAAGTTTCATTTACACCTCTAATGATAACTGACTAAACAGTATGTTACGAGTCCACTTTTCGAACCTTCACTGCTGAAAGATCCATTAACCCAAAATAAAATTTGCAACGGAAGTTAGCTCTGACTAGGCTGCGGTCGGGCGCAGGAAACAGGAGTAAAGCACACAAATATTGCTGTACGAAATCTGTTGTCAGAGAAGACTTACCCATAAGTGACGTTATCTTTTTCACTGTGAACCGTGAACTGATCAAAAATGAGTCGCACTTGCTCCTCGGGGTTGCTCTGGAATGTGTACTCGCAGGTTGTATTGGACGGGTAGTTGGAGGGGTGCCTGGGGGAGTTGAACGCCCCAGTCTTGCGACTGGAGCTGTAGTAGGTGAAGACGCACTGCCCATCCGGGGAAGCAGTGCCTGGTATCATGTATTCTGGAAGGAAACACCAGCTTTATTAGAAGAGGACTAGGCATGGAAACTGGATTACTGGAGAACATATTTCATTAAGTGCAATGGATCTAGCATCTTACGTTCTGTTCTGTAACAAAAAAAAAGGGCATCGTTACGTAAGCGGTACTAGGCCCGGAAAGTTGAATTCTGAAAAGAACTGCTTTCATTAAAGTGTAGTAGATCTAGTGTGTGCAGAGGTCTGGTATGTATGTTTAGAAAAAGAGTAGCTTTTTGTAAATTGTTCCAAGCCTAGCAACTTTTAATTGCAAAAATATAGAAACTTTTCTAAAGTGTATTGGGCCTGGTATTGTGTACAGTACTTAGGAAAAAAGAGTACCTTTCATTAAAGGGTACCAGACCTGGTATCTTGTACTCAGTAAAATTTTCCATTACATTAAAGTTACCGGGCCTTGATGTCTAGTATTTTTGTAAAAAAAAAAAGTAGTATTCAGAAAAATTTTTATAAACTAAACCAGATTCACGTAAAGATTTCCACCAGTTTTTTAACTTCGTGAATCTTATTCGCTGGTTTGCTGATTTTTCTATTGAATTTAGGAAATTCAGCCGTATATGGAACAAATGGATGTTTTTGATTTGGGAAATGTGGCATTTTCATTTATAAGAATACGCTGCCAATGTATCATGCGTTTACATGATGACTTTCGTCTTTAGGCAAAGTAAAATAAATGAAAACACTTCATAGCAAATGTGGCAAGAAGCAATGTTAACTTGAACACATAAATGAACAAATGCCATTTTTGAGGCCCGTATCAACATCTTTGTTAAAATGGCTTAGAGATATCTGGCATTGGGACCAGGCGCTCTGAGAACCTTCATGACTTCTTAATCATAGCGAAAGCCCAGCGAAAGCCCTGCAAAAGCAGCGATAAAGCCACATCACCATCACAACCACCAACCCTCACCACTACCACCACCAACAGCGACTAACACCTACAGCGACAAGAATGATAAACATGAAGTCTGAAAAGATCACTGTCAATATCAGTAATGATGGTCATAAGTTGCTCTACACCAGTGGACCTACATGAAGGAGTAGTAGTGTTATTCCCATCTAGATCTACAGTATAGCTAAGATATCTACATACCTCAGACAGATATGAGTGGCGTTAAATCACAAGCCCAAAGTGGGTCGACCCTTTTCAAGGAAAAAAATCCACGAGAATTCTGATTCCCGGCAGAATTATCATTGCAATGGAGACCTCTGAATCACATTTCTAGTTTTAAAAACTGGAGCAAATGAAGGTAAAGGTGTTGGAGGGCCACGTGGAAAGCGACCAAAGGGGATATACGGGTGGTCCTGACAGGAGCCAATTCTCTCGTCGCGGGCTTCTACTACAAAGTACGCAAAGGGGAGATGCCTCTCTGACATGACTGCCATTTCTGACGGCATCTGTGCACTCGTCGAACTTGTAAAGGCTTCCAAAGACAATTTAAGTCTCTTCCCAGTCTTTTGTGTGCACTGTCCTACCTTCCTCAGTGGACAACTTGTAAACAAGACACACAGTGTAGTTGCAATTCTCGGGTGACCTAATGCCCTTCTCTAGCCCAGGCGCAAAGAGGACATGAAGAAGGAAAAGCAAAGAAGAAGGGTGGGGGTTGTATCAGGAGGGTTAGCGATAGACCTGCTTCTGGTGCTCAAATGTTAGTACATTTCAGTACGAAGAATGTCTGTTGGAATTCTGCGCTCATTTTGCACTGCTTCAAAATCATTCTCTTTCGTTACTTCTCCCAAATCTCTTGTCTGGATTTTTACCTGTTTCGAACTTGTAGACTGCTTTAAATCTTCCTCCTTGATATTTTCCTGAACTGAAGACCATGACTAATCTGGGTCCAGAGGACACAACGGTCTTTGGTAACGTTTTGCCGCAAAATTCATCGTCAGGCTGGTCGTAGGCGTTTTCTGTTTCTTGGCCCTTCAAATATATCCTCAAGTATCCATCTGAGCAGCTGGAAAGTTTCGACCAAGAACTGTCAGCAACGGGAAGAGGGAGAGGGAATATAACAGAGATCATCAGGTTATGTTGGACATTTAGAATAGAATTATAAAATATTTTATTACCAATTACTAGGAACTAGTTATCTTATGTCAGTCAAAATTTGAAGTTTAATACAGGAGGTGGGAGTTTAATGACGTTTGCCCTGACCAGTATATCAGAATTTGAAAAGGAAATTAAATAAATATTCGCCTGATATGGAAACAGAGTTTAGAGCTAAATGTGAAAAAAAAGTTGTGTTGGAGTGTAATGAGAACAAGGACTTACTTTTTGCCATCTTTGTGCTCGGCAGGTATATCAAATCGATCAAAAAACTGCAACTTAACTCGTTCTAGATTTTGAGCGTCTTGAAGCCCGTATATGAAATAACGACAAACAACGTTGGGAAGGTACGGAAAAGGATAGTTGGGACTGTAGACAGTCCCGTTGGACTCCTTTTTGCTCAAGATGCGCTGATCACACTCCGTCCCTCGTATATGCTCAGAGTCTTGTTTACTTATAAAATCTGTCAAGGAAAACCAAGAGTTTGATAATTATGGACACTTATTTCATGAATGAGTCAAGATATTTTGCCAATAACATTGAAATTAGCATAAAGATTGGTAAAATTAAAACTTGAACATTTACATATACGTGCAAAAGATTGTACATGTATATATATATATATATATATATATATATATATATATATATATATATATATATATATATATATATATATATATATATAATAGGTTCCCTACCAGAGAACTACGGAGGTAATAAAGAGACCAAGGGAACAACTTTAGAAATATTGTTGTCTGCTTGGTTTCGTTGTTATTCTTAAATTAAAATGAATAAAGTAGCACTAAAAACGATAAATAATATTTGAACTTGGGCTGATGGAACTTCTTAGAATGCTGAACAATTGTGATAAGAAAGATGGGTCGAGATTGAAATGAATTCTAAACATAAATTACGAAGACTTTCCTCTCCGGCAATGGAATGTCACAAGCCGAAAGATATTCAATGGTATGAAACTAGTATTGGGGATGGCCTGCCTGGAGAAAGGAAAAGGAGCAGTAAGTCATGAACTGACAAAAGGAATTAAAATATCATTAAGCAAGCCTCAAGACTTCATTTATTACAGTACTAGTTACACTGAAATAAACCGAATGGAAAAGGGGTGATCAGATAAATGAGTACAAGTACAAAATAATTACTTCCATCTAGATCCACCGGAAATGGTGAAAATACGAAGGAGCATTTCTAAGCTGAACATGAATAAAAGAAAAAAAAGAGCGAACATGTGCAGATGTATTAGGCATAATTATTAGACAAACATCATGTTACTTGATTCTCATGTATTTATATTTCTGTATATTTTTTGGCTTTTATATTTAACGTTACGTGCATTTTTTGCAAGCTAATGACCTTTTTTACTGGTCCATTCGAACTTTTGTACATTTTGAATAATAATAATAATAATAATAATAATAATAATAATAATAATAATAATAATAATAATAATAATAATAATAATAATAATCGCTAGAAACGCGAGACATGCGGAATGTTTGTTTTCAGGTTGTCATCTACCACCCACTTCTGCATGATAGGAAATATATCAAACTGTTCACTTCCTGCCAGTTTCTCGTTCACAGAGCGTAACATGGGGAACATTACCAGCATAATGAAATGCAGTGTGTTTCTATACATTTTTTTTATAAGTATAAACTTGCCACAGTTCCGCCATGGGCCAGCTGCTCTCCCGAGAGGTATCTTTTTCTAAGTTTCAGGGCGTTATGTCATGTCTCAGGTTCGAGACATGCCATCACGACTCTCTCTTAAGTTAACGAATCATGTTTGCCAGTATGGGTACAGTATTGATAGTATTAATAAATGGGAAGTTGCTTGAATAAAAAAATACAATTAGCTAGATTCAGAGTGATTTCTGTCGGTATAATATACTTGGAGCGATGACTGATATCTGTGTGATAGTGACTGTTATCGACAACGTGAGGACACAAAAGTGTTTTTTAATGTGACTGTCATTCGTGACTGGGATCTCACCAGATTTTTCATCTACTTTCTAAATATTCTGAATCTTTTAAGCATAGTGATGAGGTTTTAAAGAGTGTATTGTTTCCTTAAGGTACCGACGACTACAGTCATCCCCTTAAGGTGTTTAGTGGGTAGCGGTTATATTTTCTGCACCCTAGTTGGCTGCAAACGTCGGGTAACATCGAACAGGAATGATGAAATGCAGGTAGGCGAGATTATATGAAATTCATATATAAAGATGAGTATACCCGATAAGTTTAGGAAAGGCCGATATTTCTTCCTGAAAACGAAAAGTAACTTATTGGAGTTTACGGTCGTGCTAGAAATGACGGTTTTGAACTGTGGTTGATCATTCCACGTCACCTGGAGATAACTGACATTTTGATATGAATCCTCTGTAAATATTTTTCTTTACTCTTTATGCTGGAACGCGTTGTAAAATCAGAAGGAAATCATTGAAATTTTGAAGGATAATACTCTCGATTATAAGGTCGTTCACTCCATACACCTGGTTTATGTGATTTACTCTGCAGTGGTTACAGTGGTCTCAATGTTTTCACAACTGCCAATAACAAAGCTCTTCAATGGTCTTTTGGTCGTGCGGAATTTGTCGTATATGGCTCGTATATTGATGCGGCACTCGCTCGCTAGTCAAGAATCAACAGCACTAAAATAGCAAGTCGTGCCAGGTTAATAACCATGGATCACGCGATCGTTTCATTTGCTGTGGACAATCTGTACGCACAAAGCAAGGCCAAGACGTGACGGGTCTCCACGATGTCTGAAAGGCAAAAATTCTTCGTTTTTTACTTTTTTTTTTTTGACTGGACCCAATAAACTCTTGTGATCCGATTATTTGCCCCATATTCCTGGAATCTCCTGGTCGAACAGTGATTCTTGAGTGGTATCTGGAGCGTTTTGCCGATGACTGCGGATAAACCTTAGTCCTAATTTGATTTGCAAAATCATTTCAATGATTTGCCAGACTGACGGTTGATGACCTTTTCTCTGCCGAGACATTTCTTTTTCTAGATGGGAGTTGGTGCGTTGGTCTAGAGTGCATGGGCCTTATGCCAGCACGAGCCCTTTTACAAAGTTGTGATAAGGTGCTCAAGGGGATAAGAAAGCAGGCGGAGGCCTCGAATTCGACAAACCAAGAGAGGCGTTCGACAGTTCCGGTTGATCAGGCAACGGGGAAGATGCAAATCTGTTGCTTTGTGCGACAATTTCTTCTCATCTCCACCTGAATGATTTCCGTGCAGACCATACCATTTGAGGCCCAATCCTCATCTAAAATATCTTTTCATGAATAATGATAATAAAAATGATAACAACAATGACGAAAGTAAAAATTTTTGCACATCGTACACCTTTGACCACTTTCCATTGATTTCCATACCGCACTCAGACCAATAATTCTTTACAATTTTTCTTCTTTAAACAAAGCATAATGGACGTTTTAAGCGGCTAATCACTAAAAATATTTTCAGGATTGCAATATCCTACATTTCCGATGACATTCACCGCCTCATGAAAAAATGTTGCATTCAAAGCTTCCTGCCCAAAATCCAGGTGCCTTTATTCACAGCTTTAAAACTCTCTTGCGCGCTCCAACTTATTTCGTCTAGGATATGCATGCAAGAGCTTACTGTATGGTGTCTTCTTCAAACAGTCGCTTTCCCTAAGAGGAAGTTGCAGAAATTAAGAAAATAAGTAAAAATGAAAAAGAAATGAGATATGCCTTAGTTTTTTTTTTTTTTTTTTTTGTTAAGGACCTCTTCGTGGAAAAGGGTGCATTCTCAAATTACATGATTTTCTGTTCTATTTATTGTCGAGAAGACTTCTAAAATACCAGTAATACGCCTTTAAGTGCTTGTATCTAAATAATGTCTCCTTAGACAGATATTTGTTGTGTTTCCAGCAAAATATATTGTTTACATCTCGTATATACGCTAACACATCTCTCAGAGGTAAATCTTCCACTTTTAATTATAATTTTAGCACTAAGTCATTTTTTTCTATATACTTTTCCTTTCAAGAATCTCAGATATTCTTTATATACGTCTGAATGCACATATGAAAAGTGATCACCTTTTTATAAAAATCTCCAGTTTGGTTTCCACGAAGCTCGCTGCGTTGGTGGGCTCTTCTTTTTCATCCCTGGTGATATACAGAAACCCCAGCTATGGTTCTGGTCACGGAATTCGAAAGACTGGTCTCGACTTTGGCGCTACTTTTACCCGTCAGGTACAAGGTACTAGTTCTAAAACAGTCAGATGGGAATTGTGGAGCGTTTATTAATTTCTTTTTCATTTATTAATAATACTACTGAATTTTAACTGATGCAGTATATTACAGAGTGTAATTGCTGTTCGTCTCTTAAGGTAGTGTTCGCTGCCCAGACTATGTTTTACACGCATGTAGGTTTAACCCCAAAAACAAGCTTGCTGTTCGTGCAGATGATACTGCCCTAATTGAACCAATTGGATACCTTACTTTTAGACATATGGTTGCTGGGTGTCTTAAAATAATATGCATGATGCATATTATGATCAGTTATAGGTTTGGGACACTGAACCACCACGCCCAGCCAGACATCTTCTTCGAAAATGGTCGTTAACTACATGTAACCTAATTAAAATCCCTTGTGACATTCTTAACTGCATTTTTTTTCAAGAATCCCATCCTGTCTCTCTCTCTTCCTGAAGAGCGAAAAACATGGGCTTACTGAGAAAGTCTTTCAAGACCTGCAGAGATCTGCCTATCCTGGCAAAAATGTATTTTATGCTTTGACAGTCATGGTTTGAGTGCTGTTCCCGGTTCGGTCCTCTGCAACCGACTTATGTCTCAGTTTTTAAATAGAATCTAATACTTTTTAATTTTCTGTAAAAGAAAACCATTGTGCCGGCTTTGTCTGTCCGTCCGCCCTCAGATCTTGAAAACTACTGAAGCTAGAGGGCTGCAAATTGGTATGTTGATCATCCACCCTCCAATCATCAAACATACCAAATTGCAGCCCTCTAGCCTTGGCAGTTTTGATTTTATTCAAGGTTAAAGTTAGCCATAATCGTGCATCTGGCAACGATATAGGACAGGCCACCACCGGGGCGTGGTTAAAGATTCATGGGCTGCGGCTCATACATCATTATACCGAGACCACCGAAAGATAGATCCATTTTCGGTGACCTTGATTAATACGCTGTAGCGGCTGTACAGAAAACTCGATTGCGCTGACGAAACTTCAGCGCATTTTTTACTGGTTTTTTCAATTTCAAAATGTAGTTTCTAACCTCTGGCACAATCATTTGATGAGTTCAATGTGCATTCTTTACAAAAATGTTCACAATTCTGATCATCCTCTGGACTGAAATCCTCCAGAAGTAGGGCCGCTACCACGTCCTTTTGGATAAGCAGTTCATTTCCAAAGTCTTGTCTCTTCGTTTGTGAGGCTGAGGGCCGCGCAGCTTCTTCCTGGTTTCTCTTCAGTTGCGACCAAACCACAGAACCATCAGAACGCCGGGAGGTCAGATTGGGTGCAGATGCTTTCTCGCTGAGAAGACTCACGTGAGTCTCATTTTATCACTTAAGTGTTTCACCTAGTTTGCTTTCTTTGTAGTTTCTTTAAGCCTTCGCTTGTTTGCTCTGTAATCTAATGAATAAATCCGTAATGAATGATTTTATTTTACTACTTCTAATATATTTTGATACCTTTCCTTAATATTTCAATATAACGTTCAAGACGATTTCTAACTCCATATTAAGTTAAGAATTTTTAGAATGAATGAAATCTGTTGTTCTGGTAGTTGTAAATGATTCCGATTTTATTTCATTCTTATCTTTACTCATCTCTTCAGTGTGTCAACTCCAGAAATGCTGTCGCGAATCACTTTGCAACAAAAAAGCGAAGAGAGAATTCCTCATCTCACTGCAATGCTTTGTAACGATCATTGGGAAACACTGTTCTGTGGGAAATATATATATATATATATATATATATATATATATATATATATATATATATATATATGTATATATATATATATATATATATATATATATAAACATAACATATCAACAAATAATGATGTACTCATTAACTGTCTCAGTAAACATTCATTGGCCTTACCTAGTTTAACGTAACTTTCAGAAAAATTGAAAATCCCCATAAAACCTCTATTTTGTGAATCTGCAGTTCTATCTATGGTGGTGAAGGTTAGGAGCAGAGTGCTGCCCGTGCTGAATATAACGAGGTTACGCTGCTGTCCGCAGTACGTCCCGATGAGAGGAGATGATATGTGGTCCGGCCCGTCGAACATTTTCGCTTGGTCGAACGGACAGCTGCAAAAAGGACAAAACGCTAATTTATTGTCATACTGCACTTTGGTACAAGTTTATCATTCTACAAATAACAATGATTGCAAAAACAGACGATTATGATATTGAGATAGAAAAGACAAATTCAAAGGTTTTAGAAAGATTTGACGTCATTTTATAAGGTTGTATATTTCACCCTTTCATTTGCCTAACCTCTGACCCATCAAAAATACAAGAAACCAAGAAACAAAACCTTTGGCTGGACTGACGGATTTTCGAAATTTTGTACTGTGCTTGCACTTCGGAACTACGAAAAATCTGCCTCAATGTCTAGAGCAGTGATTCTCAACCTTTTTTGGCCCATGCACCCTTTCACCATGTCAGAATGTCATTCCCCCGCCTTTCCAAAGTTGTCTGCCTCAAAAGGTGCGTCCCAAGTAATATACAACAAAATACTAACACCAACACACAAGCTAACGGAGAGAAAACTCAACGTGACCTCTCAGTACCGCGGACCGATGCACACTGCGTTTTGTGTAGTCCTAGAGCCATTCTGAGCCTGCCAACCTGTGGTCACAGTTCCCCCCCTGAAACTCTGAAAGTCCCCCTTAGGAGGGAATTCCCCATTGCTTGAGAACCATTTGTCTAGAGAATAGAACGTCTTTTCACGCACCAGGTAGATTTTGGTATCGGGGGTTGAAGGTCGAGATGAGTGACGTCAAAACAAACAAAGGGCGCTTACAGAGCTTTTATAGATAAAGACAATGTCATGTTTTGCTACTTTTCGTTCTCCCATTTTCAAACCTATAAACCGCTCTTTAATGAAAATATAACTTAAATTAACAGTAAATCTATCTATCTATCTATCTATCTATCTATCTATCTATCTATCTATCTATCTATCTATCTATCTATCTATCTATCTATATATATATATATATATATATATATATATATATATATATATATATATATATATATATATATATATTTTATCAAGTCATCGTGACATTTCATATACAAACACTAAACTACAAATGTCGTTTAACATCCAACTCGTGCTACTTCGGGGATATCACCGAAGGGGAATTATAAATGATAAATGACTTGGTACCTAAGTTACTCGAACACCCGACAGTACCCGTATATATATATGTATATATTTATATATACACACATATATATACATATATATATACAGATATACATATCTGTATATATATATTACAGAATTTCATCATACCTTAGCACTTTCAAACGACATCATTCAGTACACTCACGGTTACAAGGTTATGTCGGTAGCTTTTTCATTTTATTCAGCACTTTGACGGATGAGCTGATGTAAAAGAAGCAAGTGCTTAATGATTTTCTGAGATAGTGGAATTTTCTTGCCCGGGCATCACCTTATTTAATTATGACTCCGGTTCCAGCCTCGAAAGATTTTCCCCCATGACGACAAGGAAACCTTTCCATAGATGTGAGATGTCGAAACAATTCACCCCTGAGATTCCTTAGCCTGACGTCTCCTCGAAGAAAATTATTGCTCTACCTCCTAATTCGCACTCAGCAAACTGAAGGGCTCTAGAACAAACCAGGTATTGCAAGCTTCCATCCATCTGGGCGTCTTTGAATGTTTTTTCAGCTTTCGTTCCTCATCGATATCATTTTGTGGATCCTGCCCATAATCCAGTCCTCGGCAAACCAAAAGAGCAGACAAGCTTGACGCTTTTCGTAGACGATTTCCCTGAGGCCCAAAAGTCACGGTCAAGTGATTTGGAAGGCACAATAATCTCTGTTGCAGTTTTCAACGTCGCGCTTTAAGCCTCACTCGGCAAGGTGTTAGATGGAACTTGTGGTCGGTGCTGATGGCGCCTTCACATTTGCATGTACAATCAAACATTCCTCTCGCCCATCCCACTTCAAACTACAAGATAGAATGTACGACTTGACAAATTTTTCTCTTACCGTGCTCAAGTTAGGATCTGCAGGATCTAGCCTGAGAAAGCAGGTAGTCAGAAAGAAGCTGTAACTCTAAATATATATAATATGTATCTACACAAACAGGCATATATCTTAATTCGTGAACTTATATTAGCATTTATAGCTAGTGTTGTTTGTTTTTTACATATCTCTCTTGCACCTATCTACTGACCTAATTTTTCGACAATCATATAAACCTTGAAAAGTCAATCTTTAGGCTTCAGTTGGTATTCAAGGCATTCAGTTATTGGTATGAAGCTGTAGGGTAATCAGTGAATAATGGTCATTTCCCTTGAAGGAGATGAAAAGGAATGAGAAGACACGCAATCCATCCAGTCTTAATATTTTCAGAATTATTTCCCTTCTTATATTTAACAAAAAAACAATAATTAGTCATTGGATTTTAATGATGATCATAATTTAATATTTGAATTATTGCGGCAGGGACAGAGGTCAGGATATCACCACAGAACTGTTGGAATATTCAATCTGTGAACTGGACTGTATTAATTTAAGTTGAACTTTCTGCTATAGGACACGTCAATAACTTTGTACTTTTAAAATCTCCAATAATATTAATAAAAGTGAAAATAATAGGGATGGTAAGCACTTACTGTGATCCACCGTAGAAAAGATCAAAGTCCCTAAATTCGAGTCGAATCCTCTGGCCTTTTCTCCCTATGAACTTGTAGTAGCAGCTAATATTCTTCGGGTAAATGCCGGGGTAAGTCGGGGTCATGAACTGTCCGTTCTTTTTGAAGTCCGAATGGATGACGAATTCGCACAGCGTGTCCGGCACTGGGTCCCCCACGATGTATTTTGCTGGGGAGGAAGCAGCAGTTCACTGTGACAGCAATGGTTATTCCCTTACTCTATTTCCTTTCGGATTCTACGGCTTTCAGTGACAAGGAATAAAAAAATATGAGACATAGTATGAGATCACTGAGACTTTTTCTGATGATTTCAATCATTATTCAATGAATTCCAACAACCTTGACAGCTGCAGCACCATTTTTGCGCACAAAATCAAAATCATTGGCTGGGCAACCTAGAGTTGCAAGTTATTACTGTATAAAAGACATTAAATGGATATCTTGTTTTCCTAACACGGTGACTCCACAGAAAAAATAACAGCGTTCATAGCCACATTCGTGCTGCGACTGCATCCCCTTCGTGGGTGTGTCAAACACTCTGCATTCAGTGTGATTTCACACTTTCACATGCTTCCTGGATAGTAATTACCTGCTTTCCCAATAGCCTTGTCACTCCTCCAGTCCACTGTTTTAGAGTCTTGATCTCTTTCTCCCTCCTAAGAACCCGAATTGTACACCAATATCACCAACCTGTTGTCATCCATTCTTTCCACATGACCAAGCCATCGCCAGACACTCAAAGCCATCATTATGCTTATGTTATCCTTTTTACCACTTCTATGTAGTATCATATTTATTGTCATTTATGGTGTAAGCAAACAATTACCTGCAACAGCTTCCACCTTTTTTCTTTCATTCATGTTTAGTATCTATACTCCACTTCTATAAAGGAGAGTTGGCTTAACAATCTCTTCATAAATTTACACCTTGGCATCCATAGGCAAGCAAAGACTCTTCCTAAGCTTTTTCAGATACCCAGCTTCATCTGTTCTGTAATTCAACTCTTCTGTCGCCCTACCAGCATCAATTCCATAATGCTTTACATTTACTGCCAATTACTTATTCGATTCCAGCACTTCCATTCTTCCACCATATATTTTAGCATTCATATTACTCTCAACTTTCTCATCTTTGACATTCTTCGCTAGTTTCTGTAGTTTTTCATCACTATCCTAATCAGCTGCGTTTATCTGCAAATATTAACATTCTTATTCTATGACTTTGCACTTTCATCTGCTGCCCTTTCTCTGACTTCTCAGGCACTCCATCTATAACAATATTGAAAAGCCATTGAACCCCAAGTTTCAGACCCATTTTTACAGGTCCAAACCACATATTTTAACACACACTTTGCTTCCATCAAAAAACTTTTGATTGGTTTCAGCAACTTACCTTTCATATCACTCTTCCTGAAACCCTTCCACATTACATCTCTCTCGATTCTGGAATAAGTTTTTCTGAGTGTATGTATAACACATACATCTCACTCTGTGCTTTCAAACTTCCCACAAACCTCCTTGCCTAAATCCACACTGTTTTTCCCTAAGCTGTCATTCTGCATCTATCTTATTTTCTTAATCAAAATCTTACCGTACACGTTGCCCGGTTTATCAAGGCTTGTGATTAACAATGCTAGAAAACTGAAGTAACTTCTGAAATGAATCAAGCACAGACATGTCAAATGAATTTCTTGGCAAGATAGACGCAGTTCCAAAGACAGACAATTCTGCCACAATACTTACAACCATTGATGAATTCGTAAGAGGCCAGAAAGAGGTCACTGGTTGTGTTGACTAAATCCGTGTAGAAACTGATAATGATGGTACTGTACAGGGAGATCCTCAGGCGAGGACCAATGGGACCGCAATATCGGCCTCCGAAGGGGGTGTTCAGGAGGTCCACGTTTTTGGGATCTTTGATCTCAGTATACATGTCAAGGTACTCGTGGCTACATCTGTTGTAAATCATAACAAGAGAGCGAACGGTGAAAAAGAAGAATTGGAAACACTGGCATTAGTGTCAGAAACCTCTCGGCTCTGAATGAAAAAATGATGCACTAGCTTTCCTGCAAAACACTGAGGTTTCTCTCTCTTTAATCTACTGTACTCACTACTTTTGATTTGACAAAATCATTAACATTACTGATGGAAAACTCATGGGTGGGATTGAAACTATTTCCTCAATGACTCAAGTTAAAAATGAAGTGAACTCAGTTCTTGAAAATGATTTCAACCGGTCTATTTAGATACCAATTTCTGCATGCCAAAAATCGTTTGGTTAGCAATTGAGCTTTTGCAAACAGTTTTATGAAAGGAAATGAATGAAATACTCTCGTTGCAGAGGAATGACATGATGACATCTAACATTTATAAGTGTTTGCAGAACCAAGGAAGATAATATCATCATAAATGACAATGCACAAATAATAAAAAGGATGCCTTTGGATACATGAGAATAATCTTCCGGATTCCAAAAGGAAATAGTAAATGCAAGTCACGAAGCCAAGTACATGAGGCTCAAGAAACGAGCCTTTTCCGTCTGCTCATTGCATACTGAACTCTCTAGAAAATCCCTTCATGCAATCAATCATTCTCTAATCGCTGCATGCCTCATTGCAATTCTACATTCTGATCGGAATGTGTCAGAGAAACCACTGCTGCGGCAGCAAAGGATTCCTCTCGCGGGCTCTCAGCAGTCTCTGTTCTACGTCTTTGCTGCGATTGTACTTTATGATGATTGTTGGAACAATGACATTTTGAAATATTAAGTACTCTAGTCCCATTTATAGCACACGATAAGTAGGCGAGCTAGTCTTTAATTTAATCATCAGTTCATATTTTTCTTCTGCACCAGTTGATCTAAAGCTATGAATATATCAATGAATAAATGAAATAGACAAAGGACGAAGTTTTGAAGTCAGCATTTCTTAATGTAATTTCTTCCGCAAGCAAACAAAATCATATTAAGGGAGTTGAAAGCTACTGGGACAAAGGCACGGGAATTTTCATACTTTTATAACACAGACTTCTAGCTCTTTCTATTGACGTCAGTTGAATAGCTGTCACAGAACAACGAAGTTTACAGGAAAATTTTTGATATTTCTTAGAACCGGTTTGTTCTGTTGTTCATCGTTTCTGAGGTTCATACTCTTCTAGATACTGGACAAATGAGCAGACTTGACAAAAGCTACTGATGCCATCTCATCAAGAGCTAGACATGCACTCCTAAGGCTTCATCATAAACCCTTTTCATGCATTATGCGATTTAGCGATTAAGTAGAAAGTTATTGTTATTCAACTGTTGAGGGTATTTATATGGTGGGTCAAAACGCTGCTACTTACACATGTTGGTAATCAGCATCAAGGGAGAACACTTGACACTTAGTTACTTCCTAACGAATTCTTTTCGTTTTGTAGACATAGAAATCCTTATTACCAAACTATATTAGGAAAAGAAGCCAACACAAAATCCAAATTATATCTACAAAAAAAAAATATATGGTATATAAAAAAAACGAATGGAAACTCAGTGATACCACTTAGTAGTAAGAATTCAATGGTGTCCTGTGTCATATTTTGCAGTGGAATGAAAGATCATTGCGCAAAAAATTGTGGAGAATCCGTGTTGGAGATGTAGGTAAAGAACAAGTTCTATAGATTTAGACATTCTTTAAAGAAGGGTATTCTGAGGAATTTACTGGCACCAGAGTTTCCCTTAGGAATGCTCAGCAGAAGTTGGAAAATTCTCTTTACAAATCAGTTGTCGTTGCGATGATTCTGTTCAGTGGGAAAGGGAACAGACAACGGGTCTGGGAAAGGATGGATAGATAAAAGGGGCATCACATCATCTACGAAACTAATTCCAAGTGTTTACAAATAACACGAAATGAATACAAGTACAATTTAACAAAACAAAAAAAGTGTATACCACAGGGATAGTAGTTGTACAGAGGCTAAGTACTCCGAGGTCTTAGATGTTGTCACAGGAGGAAGAGGGAGGTGTCTGCTCTATGAAGTTGAAGCATTTTAGATCGAAGGTTCGACATTGCATGGAAGCGGCAAGAAGGCTCCGAGGGGAATGCAAGAGTGGAGTAGAGTATTTGCATGTTTTTCTTTTATGAGATGAGTGTTATGGCTATTGCTATGTTTGCTTCACTACCGCCAAGAGGCAGATCTCAGCTGAGCTAAATAAGATGCACAAGAGAGTAACTGCACGGATACCAGTCCCAATGCACACACTATTATAACACACAGCGAAGGAAGGCAAGAGAATAGGTTTCAATAACCGTTTTCTCGCCCTCAGCGAGCCGCGCGGATGAATCATGAATCAGGCCATTAAGAATGTCTCTGGCAACTTCTGAATGGAACCTCTCGGGCTATTCAAACGAATTCTGATTCCTCCCTTTGGCATTTTAGTGATTTACAGAGGATGCTGCAATGTATTTATGTGAATGAGGGCATAGACTTGGGATGGAATGGAAGCGAGAAGAAACTTAGGCAATATCAGGCCTAATTAGGTTTACTATTCCTCGAAAGAGCAGGTCATCACGAATTAAGTCTTCAAAAATCAAACAAGCTCGGAACAAGTTTAAAAGAGCTGGCAAACATCTACAAATATTGAATATTATGACAAGCTTACAAGTAGCGGTTGTCTTTCTATGTTTGTATGAAAAGCAACACAAATTATACTCGAACTCAGTTTGAAAAAAGGCTATTACAATCCTATGGCAGTATGTATGATTTATAAATACAGTAACTGCTCATTGAAAATTAGAATGCAATTGAGTTGTCAGTATTTGGTGTTGAAATTCATTGATGGACGCCACATTTGAGACTGATGCTTGGGTACAATGTAAACTTTCAAAACATTATAACAACTAACAGTTATTCAGTTCAAGCATATAATGAGAAAAAACTAGATAAAACCAATTTATACACAGAAGATTTAGGGTATTTGTGAAAGCCAAGTCAGCTTATAATTTGTACTACAAATAAAAAGACAAAAGAACTGAAAACAGGAGCATGAAGCCAAGCTGGAAACTTGCGATTCACCACAGAGCGCCATGATAACAACGAGGGCCCAGGGCGCACCAAGGCCAGGGGACGATCGTCCTCCCACGACATTTGTAGGGGAATCAGCGCTAAGACAC
>NC_089777.1:2605000-2615000 GCF_040412425.1 Macrobrachium rosenbergii | reverse complement strand
AGTCTGAATCCAGCATAGAATGGACCAAGGTGACCACCATCACCAGAAATCCCAATGAACCAATTACAGTGCAAAGATGAGATAGAGCAATTTCAGCTCCAGTTGAAGTTGGACAAGTCGGATGAACAGCTCTGATATGATGCTCCTACCTCCATGAGTGTGACAAAGATGCCTCAGTATCATGTGAGCCCCCCAGAAGTCCTCATGGCCATGGAAAGAGTTCTATACTGTAAAGGGTGCCACAAAATATGTGGAGATTCCCCTAAGCTGCACAATTGATTGGGAAAAGCGTTAGGCACAGAAGAATCAAGAAATCTTCAGCATATAAAAGTAAAGATTCTGTGGTCTTTAGAATTACCTCCCAAAATTTACAAACAGAAATTCCAGAATTTTTGAAAGCATGGGGTGCACGAAGGCATAAACTACAAGGAAGTTAAATCTCACATATAATCGCCAGTTGGACACCATGCTGCAAGAAAAGGCTTAAGAAATCTTGCTCATTAGATTAAAGCAATTCCTTTTGATGTTGAAGCCTGATGTCACCTCATTTAATAAGGAAAAGAGAGCAGAATGTAAAACTACCTGCCATGCTTACTGACTAGTAAGACCTCATTCCGAGTGTTCTCAGCAACTGAAAGTCTCATGCCTATTTGAAGGATGTAACTGTCTCATCCTCATTAACCAGTGAAAATCTGAGACAAATCATGACCCAAAGGTATCTTGTCTGTTCCATAGAAGGTAATGCATGGCTCTGAGTGAATGGCTCTGAGTAATGATCACTTTGGAACAAAATTAAACCAATTTTTTTTTTCAGGCTGGGTTGTGCCATGAGCAAGTGCTAGATTTGACAGAAGATCAATGGCACGTCAAGACTGAAAGTCATCCCAGGGACCAATTCAGCTTCCAGTAAGAGGAGCAAGAGGATCATTTATCTTTTGAGTCTCAACTCCCCCCACCCTCACAAAAAAAGGTACTTATTCTTTGCCGGCAATACCAGGTCTACCCACTCTACAATCTTCTGTGAAATGGGAGGTGAGCAATCATTCCTGCAAAATGGCATCATACCCTTTGAAGAGTCATTGGGTATTTGAGACACCTTGTTGATACGCTACATTAGGGAAACTAATGAGTTGCCCCCAAAGCATATGGTAGGCATGCTTACTTTTGATCTTGTAAACAAGAAATTATGTGCATGTGATGCTTTTTGCCCTGCCAGTGCTAATCACTTATGAAAAGAAGACAATATCCCAACCTATTCCACCATCTGCTTTAGTATCTCAGGGATAAAGAATGAAGTCACAGAGTCATCTGACCCAGTGGTGGGCCCCTTTACCAAGTTTCTTCAAGGCTGATACATAAGAACTGTTTTTCTTGGGGAAGTCCTTAAAAGGGAACAATGACAAAATCTATAACCTAACTGGATAATCTAGCAAGAATAAACTTTCGACCATAATCTAATTTGGAGAATGATGTTCTGATGTACGAGAGGGGCTTCTGAAAGTAACTACCAATGCAAAGTGGATGGTAGAGCATCAGATATAAATACTGATGAAGTATAGAGAAGAAAATCTGTTTGGCTTATTAATGGACCGTGGAGGAATGCCTTGGCGTGCTTAAAGCCTGAGATGCAGTTTCCTTGAATTTTGGTGGCTGAATTTCCATATGGGACTGTTTGATCATTGATGAAGTAGTCACACATGTCAAATGACTTGTCCAGTGGTTGTGGAGCTGTTTTTGTTTTCATCACTGATCTTGCAAGATCCTGCCAGACAAAGATAGGAGCATGCATGTCAAGTGATTCTGTGACACGGCCATCAATCTTGTGCATGCCTCTGTATTTTCCTTGGACAAGTGGGCTGGGCCATACCTCAGTTTCTCCAATCAAAGCTTTCCATTGTACAGACCTGTTGTAAACTATACCGTGTGCTTGGTTGATAATATACTATTGGAAGTTTTACACAAATTATTCCATCTTTTTATCACCTCTTCTTAATCCTTCAAGGAAAACAACAAATTTGCTGGTATCACTCTTCAGGAGGCTTTCAAATAAATTGGAGTTGCTTAATATGGAATGCATGCTTTTAAGGCACCTAATTTTGATTTTAACCAGGTACAGACAGGGCAACTGATAGGCGCTGCATTGGAGGTCATTCAAGGTACACATTCAACCCCAGCTGGCCAGTGACATCTTCAGCAACAGTTTGGTTGATCCTGGGTCTTCACATTAAAACAAAAGAACTGCAATTCTCACTGAAGTAGACATATGATTTATTGGTGAGAAAGACTGTTGGTCTTAGTCAAGTCCATCTCAGTGCTTACCTTCCAGATGGACCCCCTTGCTCCATATCTGTTGTGAAAGAGAAAAATCCTGCTGACCCTTTGGCCTAGTCTGAAACTGTAGAGTGTGCAGTGCAGTACACATTCATTTCAGAGGTGCCATTTTCTTTTCCATACATGACAAGACTATGGCAGCAAAATTTGGTATCCATAAAGGCAATTTTGTGGCAGCTACCTTCATGGAAAGGATATATGAATGTTGAATGCAAATAATTAGTGTAGAAGCTACTGTGATGAATTGTTTACACTGAATAAGTAGAGTAAGAGGAGCTAAGAGAGTGAGAGATGTACCATACTAAATAATGTGAAAGATTAGCATAGATGAAAAGATGGGTCAAAATATATATGAAATCAACTGGTTACTTTTTTATCAGAAACATATGCAATTGTAACAACTGCAATGCCCTCTTAATTTCTAGATTTCTTCACAGTTTTTGGATGCACTTTTCACTAAAAAGCCTAAGATCCAAATGAACCATAATAAGGAATTCTGACGTTTCTGGCAGGATTTGAACCTACACCCAGACTATCAGAACAAAGCAATGCTAATCACCTTCTTCATGTTACCTTGTTCTGATATCATGGATCAAAATGTTTTGAGGTGATTTTGGCATGTGGAGAGAATGGAAAACAATATAATTCTCAAGTTTCTAGAGTAAGAGGATAGGGAGAATGAGAGAGCTTGATAGATATGTGTAAGAGGGTTTGGGTTATATATTAAGAAAGTTTGAAAAAAACTTAAAAGAAGAAGATCAGTGGCGCAGTATGTAGGTGTAAGTCATCACGGAGGTGAGCTTCTGTGCAAATATTCAAAGTGGCTGCTGTTATGGAAATTTCCAGCATAACAATGTTCAGTCTTTATATTTCAATGAGCACAAGCTAACTCCTTGTGGGGAAAAGGTTTTTTTGTGCATGTATATATATATATATATATATATATATATATATATATATATATATATATATATATATATATATATATATATGTAAGTTTTAATGAAGAATATTTTCCTCATTTGACAGGAACATCATTAAAAAGATATATTTTTTGCAGTTTTACTTTGTAAGTTATTCAAGATCTAACGTTAACTATGGAAAATGTTGAAATGGATGAGATAAGATCCTTGCTTTTTGAATTACCAGCAGCTTGTGATCACCAAGAACACTATAGCTACAGAAACTGACATTATCATACACTAGAGGTAATTGGAGTTGACAGTTTGGGAGCCAATCAAGACCAGACATGGCGCTACAGAAAATAAGGGGAATAAACTTTTATTACAATTACCAATGATTTACTGATGCAGCCAGCCAGTGAAGAATGGGGTAATACATGACCATAGAAACACCGTTATTTATATTGATTCCATTAAGGTTGTCTGTTGTCACTGTAGTGAAATATTGAACAGTTTTTTGACTTGCGTTGTTAGTGATGAAATTCTTCTAATTTATCTAGAAAGTTCTTGCTTTCTTCTTAGTGTCTCTTCATTTTCTTCCTGATTATGCATGTTTCTGTCGGTTACATGTTCCCTTTTAACTTAGCCAAATTCCATTAATTCAATTTTATTTGCATTTCCAAAATCTCTTAACATACTAGGTTTTTTGTAGTTATTCTTTTGGCTGTTGTTAAAAGACCCCGTAACCTTTCCACTCCACTGACCTTGCTAAGAAAAGACACCAGGATCACAATCAGCGTGGCATCCCTAAGGACAACCCATACAATCATCAAGTCATTGCTTCTTCATTATTACTGCTCCCTAAGCTATGAGGCCGATTGTCGTGATGTGTCTTCTCCAGCTATTTCTGACCTCCTTCACTTATCACACCATCTTATCCTTTTCCTCCCTCTCGACCTTGTACATCTAACAAGTTCCACCCAGACCCTCTATGCTCCCTCCCAGTCACACATTCTTACCACATGCCCATACCATCTCAATCTTCTACTCCTAACAGGTTCCACCCAGGCCCTCTGTACTCCCTCCCAGTCACACATTCTTACCACATGCCCATACCATCTCAATCTTCTACCCCTAACAGGTTCCACCCAGGCCCTCTATACTCCCTCCCAGCTACTCAGTCTTACCACATGCCCATGCCATCTCAATCTTCTACCCCTAACATGTTCCACCCGGGCCCTCTATACTCCCTCCCAGTCACTCATTCTTACCACATGCCCATACCATCTCAATCTTCTACCGCTAAAAGGTTCCTATACTCCTTCCCCCTCCCTCATCCTTATGATCTCAAGCTCGACTTCCTATCATAGCAGTAATCTTTACCACCCGGTAATTCCAAGTTCTTCTTTTTCCAGCCTCTGACGCAGCGAGATCCCCAGAATCCACCTCACCTCTGCTCACTCCGTCTTCTCTTCCTCTTTAGTTCTTCGTTGGAGGGGTGGGTAGAGTTCTCGGTTAGCACGCTATTGGCCCAGCGTTCGACTCTCCTACCGGCCAATGAAGAATTAGAGGAATTTATTTCTGGTGATAGAAATTCATTTCTCGTCATAATGTGGTTTGGATTCCACAATAAGCTGTAGGTCCCGTTGCTAGGTAACCAGTTGGTTCTTAGCCACGTAAAATAAATCTAATCCTTCGGGCCAGCCCTCTCTAGGAGAGCTGTTAATCAGCTCAGTGGTCTAGTTAAACTGAGGTATACTTAACTTTTTTTTTTCCTTGCCTCTTAATGCCTGCGTTTCTAAAGCAAGCATCATCACTGGTCTGATTGCGTTAAAACAGTCTTTATTTTGAGCTGATTTTGCACTCTTTCGTCACGCCTCCCTCCATTTCCCACAAGCCATCAAATCAATATGTATCTCCATAAAATGCCTTGACCTTAGTTTTAGTTTTCTGTAAAAGAAAACTATTGTGATGTCTTTGTCTGTCCGTCCGCACTTTTTCTGTCCGCGCTTTTTCTGTCCGCCCTTAGATCTTAAAAACTATTAAGGCTAGAGGGCTGCAAATTGGTGTGTGTGATCATCCACCCTCCAATCATCAAACATAATAAACTGCAGCCCTCTAGCCTCAGTAGTTTTTATTTTATTTAAGGTTAAAGTTAGCCATAATCGTGCTTCTGGCAACGATATAGGATAGGCCACCACCGGGCCGTGGTTGACGTTTCATGGGCCGCGGCTCATACTGCAGTATACAGAGACCACCGAAAGATAGATCTATTTTCGGTGGCCTTGATTATACGCTGTAGGGGCTGTGCAGAAGCTCGACGGCACAGTTTTTACTGTTTTTTTTTTTATTTCTGGTCATTTTTATTGTTTGTTATTTTACAAATTTTTTTTACAATTACTCGTTTCGTAATTTTGCATCTCATTTCGCGCGTGTGCTGTTCTTTACTCCAGCTGGATTTTAGAAGTTTTACATCTGCATTCCTATAATTGATCATATGCACAATGTATCATACAACTCTTTCATTGTATCTAATTGAGGTCCACTCCCTGCTCTCTGGATTCCTTGATTTAATCCCTTAAAATTTTTTTCCATTTCTTCATCATTCATTGTTTGTCCTCTAAATTCTTCAATTTACTCTTGCTTATCGCTTGCATGGCTTCCTCCCATCACATTCTCCTCCATCTTGAATGTGCTCACCTTTCCAATCCTTTCCATTTCATTCTAGACCAGTTCCTCGATGTCATTGCTTTTTAAATCGCCTGAAGGAAGTCACCACGATGACAGGTCTGAGATCACGTTCTCTAATGTGTCAAAACTGTTCCATATTTGGCTAGAAACTGTGGAAGATTTTTGACAGGATCAACAGTTTTGTCTAAAATAACATGGGTAAATTAGGAATCTACGTCCAGCAGTGACATCATCCCTGACTGAGGCCTTCTTACCATACTAACTCAGAGAGGCTTTGTGTGCCAGAAATTAAGGCGCGGTTTGTGGACTCTGTGTTACCGTGAACAGTCTTTCAGGTAACTGGGCAGAGGATTTTACTTAGTATGGACACGAAAGTTTTCCTTCAGCAGAATCTTGACCAAGCAATAAGATTAAGAGATCGGAAAGTACTTAGCCTTTTGCAACACTTTCAATATGTATTGGGAAAACTTTCATGTAAATTTATTTTAAAAAAAGCTTACAAGTCTCCTCTGTCACTTGCATCAAGTATCAGAAATGCTCTAGTGACTAGACGTGGTCCTTGAATTGCCCTGTCGACTTTTGATTCGCTCTCAAGTCATCTCCTTGGGCCAAGGCATGGTGATTTTTATTAGGTTTACCATTACTTGTGACCGGGGTCTGGTGTTTGGTTAAGGCAAAGCTTCTAATTAATCTAGCAGCTTTGAGCCACTTTCGTGACTATGGTAAAACATCAAGAAAGGTAAGAAAACTGATTAAAAAAAGATAAAATCATTATGAAACTGAATGTTAACCACATATTTTCCATGAAAAATACTTCATCGAATTTATATACTGTATCTCTATCTATACCTATATCTCTATCTACAGTATATCTGTATCTATGTATTTGCCAAGAAACACACAAGTATTTATATAGCCATACACACATGAATCCAGACCTAGCATGTAAGTATGCACATATGAGCGTGCGTGAGTGCAGGAAAAATGAGATTTCAATTAAGCAAAGAAGCAGATTTAGTTACTTCGACATTTGAGCCTTCTGTGGAAGGTTTCTTCACATCAACAATTTTATTTATTGAAATTCATTTTACTTAAATCTCGCCGAAAAGTATGCTTTGCTTTTTCTGAGACATTAAAAGAAAATATTTATCTCTTTTTAAGAGTACAATTCAGTCTATGAAGCCCTTACAACTACCTTTCTATACATTCTACTACGAACAGATGTCAAGCTGGTAGGACAGCCCGCTACATGATCATAAAAAATGAGTGGAAATGTGAACTTTCCTCTGTGAGAACTCCTGAACTACTTTTACAATTCATTAGTCAATATATTATGAAGCGATTTTTAACAAAGTGGTTTTTAAAAAGTCTAGGTAGAGAGAATCATGACCATATTTAATGACTATCGCGCATCGCCCACACACCATAACACTACGTCCACTGAACATGCTTTCTCCCTTCCCCTACCATGCTCGATGGAAAAACACTACTGGAAATCAGGACTGAAAACACTTTGAAAATCTCTAGTTTTTCAGTGCACAAATTAGGTCAAGTAAAAAAAAAAATACTATTTGCAAAGTGTGGAAAAACAACGTGCCATGTGTGCTTGCTACTACTCTTTCAGCATCTCATGAAAATGACAGGTCCTGATTTCTGTTTGAAATTCACAGCACCTCACTGACTGAAAAATCCTTTCAGAACCACAATTCCATGACTGTACATCATTATCTAAACCTACTTGAAGAAGATTTCTCAAAATGATTGTTAATTGGAATATCCCTTATTGTGAAATACAGAAATTATGAATAGACATTTCGTCCGTCTACAATCAAATCATTGATGACTGTCTAAAATCAAAATGACGTGATATCTGAACTCCAACATACGGTACTTAAATGAAGAGCTTCTTTAACACTAAACGACACAAACAGTGTAATAAATAAAATAGCAAGAACTCAACAATGATATAGACATCAATGCAACACTTCACTTCATCCATAAAGTTTACGAAAGAAGTCGCCAAGAATCGGTAGGATGTGGCTGCCATCCTCTGCATACTTACTCTGGGGGCGTTCCGCGCAAGCTGAACCTGTGGAACTGGATCCGAACCCTTTCGCCCGGTCCAGCCACGAAGGTGAAGGTGCAGTGGCGGCCATGTTTTTCGGGGTTGACCAGCTCTGGGGCCTCAATCTCGCCTTTCGTTACGCCGTTTTCACTGCTCACAATTTTGCGGTCACATTCTACAAAAAGCGGAACAAGGACACCATGAGACATTACTGGAATACCACTGTGTGGTCAGGACATAGTCCTACGGCGATTTATTTAGCCAAAACCTCAGCAGAAATCCTCTGGGCATAAACTGCATTAGCAACTTTTCCTAAAAGAAGCCTCACTCAAGCACCATTGCTCCTGAAGACTCTTTCATTCTGTCTACTACACTCCATATTTTACACTGACTTATTAGCTCATTTAAAATTTGTCATTCTGAAAGCTTACAAACAAGCATACACACACACACAGGTATATAAATAAATAAATAAATAAATAAATATATACATACATACATACATACATACATACATATATATACACACACAACACACACACACACACACACACATATATATATATATATATATATATATATATATATATATATATATATATATATATATATATATATATATATATATATATATATAAGAGGGTGAGTTAAAGAGTTCAGGAAAAATGAAAAAATCTTTTATCTATAAACTTACATGAACTATTTTTCTAAAAATCCATTTGAGTCTGCATACTTCTGTAGATGGTGTGGCCATCTCTGCAGTCTTCCCTTGCAGAATCCTGGAGACCTCCCATTAAACCAGTCAAAAACCTCTTTCTTGGTTGCATCCAGCAACTAAAACTACTAATTTCACGTGTTCTTTTGGCTTTGAGAACAGGAAAAAGTCGGCAGGCGCAAAATCGGGACTGTAAGGAGAGTGTGGAAGAGTTTGCCACTGAAATTCATGTAAAACATCCCGCACAACTCTTGAGGAATGAGCTAGAGCGTTATCGTGATGGAACAGGACCCCACGGTGCAACTTCCTTTTCCATTTTCTGGCCAGTGCATTCTTCAGTCTAGGCAAGACCCTTATGTATTAGTTTCCCGTAATGTTCTTTGCCCTTCAGGGGAACTGACAAGTATTACACCGACTGAGTCCCAAAGAACGGTGGCCATAAACCTTCTGAGTTGACCTTCCAGAGTTGAACATCACTGGTCCAGCAGATCCTCTTGGTAACCACTGCTTAGACTGAATCTTGGATTCAGGGACATATTGATGAATCCATGATCCATCTCCAGTGATGAACCTGTCCAAAAAATCAATTTTGTTTGCCTCACTCTTTATTAAAATTGCTAGAGAGAAGTCTGTTCTCCTACCCAATTGGTCCTCATACAATGCTTTGGGGACCCAGCAAACTGACAGTTTCCTGAGACCAAGATTTTCATTCAGGGTCGAAAATGATGAGTCATGAAGATTCCAACTTCACTGGTAATTCTATTGATCGTTTATTCGCCTATCTTCTTCCACAAGATTTTTCTCCATTTGTTGCAGTGAAAGGTCTTCCCTCTCTGAAGTTCTTTTTCAGGTCTTCTCTGCTGCCTTTAAATTGCTTTAACCAGCTATAAACGATTGTCTTAGACAGGGAAGAGTCTCCATAAACTTGTTTTAAGGCTTCAGTGATGCTTCTTGGTTTCCATTCCAACTTTGTGAGAAGCTTGATGTTTTGCTCTCACCTCGATTTTGTTCATTTCTTGAGGGATCAAGAAACGACATTTTTTTCAACCCTCTATAACACCACTCTGGCTGATGACTGAGCAAGGACAACTAGTTAGGTGCATTACATGATCACAGACTGGTTGAAACCAGTATTGCTGTGCTATACTTGTAGCTCGAACAGACTGCACCAATTTTCCTGGAACTTATTGACTTACCCTCATTACATGTTTTATATATATATATATATATATATATATATATATATATATATATATATATATATATATATATATATATATATATATATATATATAT
>NC_089777.1:2570000-2602500 GCF_040412425.1 Macrobrachium rosenbergii | reverse complement strand
CTACACTGTATCGATAACTGATGAAGAAGACTGTCTCCGAAAGCTAGTACTTGGTAAATTGTACTTCGTAAATTAAGGCATCCATAGTCTAAGCCATCTCGTCTCATTGAGCATAACACGAGCAGTAGGAATATATATATATATATATATATATATATATATATATATATATATATATATATATATATAATGTGTGTGTGTGTATGTGTGTATGTATATATATATTTTGCGTGTATATCTAGTATGTTAAGTTTTCCATCTTGAATAAAGATATATGAATTGTATACGGCAATGAAGTGAGCAAACAAGACTTGTTTTGCTCTTGATCAGGGAGAACTCATCTTATGAGAGATCGAGTCCTGTGTCATTGCTCGTCGCCAGCCCTAATTCTCAGTCCTGCTCCTGTGTAATTGCTGATAAAATTGAATGCCCAAGTAGCTGTGCAAAAGATGCAACTTTCCTGTCCTGGCACGTGGGAGAGCTTTTTTGGAGGGTATACTCGGCGTGAACTGGAGCCAACCAACGCACTTAGAAGATGTGAACTAAAAAAAAAAAAAAAAAAAAAATATTAGCAGAGTTTGGTATTTGTGGGGGAACTTGACAGAGCTGGGTGGGTCATTCAAAGACGGAGAAAGCAAAGACACGCCGCAATGCCCTGTTTGTGAAATTCCACCCACGAACATCAGAGCAGGTTGACGACAACCTTACATTATTTCCCTGGTGTTTCATGAAGTTCAGCCCTTCTGGACTAAGAGAAATAAGGGATAAGTCATGTATCAATCTCCCCTTATTCTTGCTTAGAGTATTTGGCATTCTCCACATATTATTTGGTTTGTTTCATCGTTTCATTATTGTTAAATTTGTTATCCGCCTCAAAATTCAGACTTAAGCAATGCAAAAGCAAGGTTTGAGAGTCATGAAGTTACTAAAGCTGATTTTTCCCGAAAGAACAGTAACTTGTAATGGCACTTAACTGGTTACAATGACAATGATACCGTTTTTTTTTAACATAAAGGAATGGGTAATGCAATGGGTATCTTGCCCGGGGAAGAAAAAAGAAACACGGGAAAAAGGAGGGTAGGGAAGAGGTGGGCTCAACCACAAAGGCAATAACAGACAGACTGCCTCTGGAAGACAGAAAGCCAACTGTAGTGAGGGCTATCAGAAGCACGGAGAGAATTCAAAGCATTACAGAGAAGGGAAAGAAACGGTTGCTGAGCTGTGCAGTCCGAGAATTTCTAATTTTCACAGAATAGTTGTTGTGGGAAGTTTTGGCCCGGCGGCGGTTCTGAGTTCCCTGGTAAGTAGGAGACTGTATTGCCTCGAATCGGCAGAAATCCCACCAAACTTCTTTCTGCAGAAGAGTCAGAGCAGTCATCTTGCGACAGCAAAAGAGAATGCAGGGATTAGCAGGCCACTTGGAAAGACGACCTCACATCAGCTCATTCTTCAAATATGAGAGAGGAATGTGACACGAAGTGCACTTTGGAAACTTCCAGTATCAAAACAGCCAAAAGCAGTCATCACGGGCAATGGTTCCCACAAAGTTTATTTTGCTGCTTAATATCCTGTACGCCAAACTTTTGTCAAAGTACTCATTTTGCAGAACATGAACGTCCACACTCAGTAGAGGTTCTATATTGTCCCACTTGAAATCAACGTTCGTACGTTTAGATAGAAGTTAGAATTTAGGCCTTCGGCGCCATTTCCGTAGATTTTACAACTTGTACTGTATTTCTATTTCTATTTGATTTGCTTAACTTTCCTTTTTTATCTATGTTTTTTTATTCCTTGTTATCTCTTGATTAATGAATAGACATTATTTTCCAGCGGTGATTCTTTGCAAATCAAGAGTGTTCTAGGTTTTTCCTTATGAATATCTGTGCATGTCGAATAATGATGATAAAATTCACATCATTGCCAATAACAAGGAAGGATACCCCAAGGATGAAGATACTCTTGATGTAATGAGGCGCCACACAATTTATTTCTTGGTCCCCACAGGCACACGTTATTTGAGCGAATATCAGTTTGACAAAGGTGCCTTTCTTGCTATCCTCATTGGAGGCATTAACAATCACTGTAGAGAGATGGCCAAAGTAGAAAAATAAGAGAAAACATGGAGGGGTGTTGAATGGGATAAGAGGCCTGACGTAGACCTCTGAACTCTGAGCAATTAACAGACTGGGGGAAGTTGCCAAACGGTCTAACAAAGGACACATCCTAGTTTGGAGACGAGAGAACGAGTCTTTTCTGTGAAATTTTCTTCAGTTACTCACAGTGATGAGGCAATACAAAAGCTTCTTCACGAGGAGAATTTATGTCAACACCTCTCAGCAAACGAATAAAATCTCCTTGAAAGAATATATGACCCAGCTGATATGGTAGTTATGAGCAAGATTGAAAGAATTTGTGATAATTTTTGCTCAAAAAGAGCAAACAACTTGATAAAGGAGTAAAATTAAATTGAAAGAATGACAACTTCAGCAGTTTGCCTCACAAAATTCATTTCATGAAAACCCAACTGATAGTAAGCATGGTTGCCTATTGCAAAGCTGCTTCCTTCCACTGAAATATAAGAAAGAAGGAAGAGCAAAGACCTCACAGAGAGAGGTCTTGTGAGGACTGCCAAGGACGTTTCTACCTTGGGGCAAACGAGGTGTTTGAACTTGGCCCAGTCCCTCAGGAAGGCCCTTCTTCGGAAAAAAAAAAAATATAGCAGGTACGGATTGAGTTAAATATTTCATTATAACAAAAGAGGCTTTATGAGAAATGTTGTGAAAATAGTTTGAAGCATGCCAAATAAAAGTTTAGTACTTCTCGGAAAATACTGACAGTTGCCAGCTGTAGCTTGTAGTTTTAAGAAAATGGCGACTTGAAAAATCCGCCAAGCGAGTTTTCAGTACTTTTTTTTTTGCTCCGTCCAAGGGGCGCAGCCTTTGGCCAGGGTCTTATTATGACAGAAAATGACCGTGGCTCTGAGGGCTTCCCAGGAATTCAAAATTGAAAAGCGTCAGTAAATCTCGGCCAACTTCCTCGACCCATAAGAAAAGAACTCTGATTATTCTCATGATTTTCAACGAAAGCTCACAACAGCCCGCAAGTAGGGAAAATAAGAAGTAAGACACGACGAACAGAGAAAACGGCATTATTGAAATTCTAGCATGAAAATCCAGTCATGAGGTATACAGATTGCAATTTACAAATCACTTAACTCTACTTAGTTTAAAATGACAGTTCTATAACAGTCAAATACTTGCGTACGCCACTGATGACGTTGAGATGTGCATTGTTGACTTTAAAACAATAGACGTCATTACCGCAAATCATTTTGTAAGTGATCAGGCAGACCAGAATCTCGAAATTTTGGGAAAACGAACTGATTAAGCAGACTGTTTGGGATCGCCTCATTCAGAAGACGAGGGCATTCCACAATTAGTGTTTCATTATTGAGAGAACGTTAAGAATGTTAACTCTGGGAGGCCCATTCAAAGTTCTCGGAAGCTGAAAAGACACTCGCGGTTTCAAAAGTCTCTTCAACATGCAATCAGTGACTGAAGCAAGAGAGAGAGACTGAAATATGAAACGCTAAAATAATACGGCAGTTTTAATTTCGTCATTTCTGGTTTTCATTCTAAGGATAGCCCAGAGGAAAAACAACCAGATGACAAAGGTGTGCAGTAAAAAAGGATAAGGCAATGACTGAAATGCTTGTTTTTAGGAGGGTTAAAAAGCAGATATTCTCCCGGTTTAAGGAAGCACAGTATGCAAAACACAGCGCAGCAAGGAGGTCACTGACCGCGAGGTCACGTGGACAGCGGGAACTTCGCAGTGGAAAGAGTTCTTTAACAAAGGCGAAAACTGGAATCTTGAACGATTTCATTTTCATGGAAATCGAGAGAGGGTGAAATTACTGTAGGTTCGTTTCACGATATTACCTCCATTGTGAAACTGGGTTAAATAATAGAAGAGATGAGAGAACTTCGGCCATCTGGTGAAAATGGAAAGGCGATTGAATGCCGGAAGTGGCCCTTGAAACAAATGTGAGAATGACCATTACAGGGAGGGGAACTAAAGCTTCTGAATTTGTTGCAAGGACGGAGTACGGAGGAAAGAAGTCAATGAATCTAGAAGGTGAAAATAAGGGCGAGATAACAAAGGTAGTTGCAACGCTGTACGTATGTTTTTGGGCTCTCGGGACATGCGGTTCTGTTGAGGCTGACATCGAAAATGATATCGGCACAAAGAATGATCCTCCACTTGGCAGCTACATGACGAAAGGGCAGCCACATCTTTCTTACTTCTCTGTTTTCCTTTAGAATGAGCAACATTTTTTGGTATTAATTCGCTTACGCAATTACAGTACATACCCAATACATCTAAACATTCCTATATATCTCACTATCATACTAATATAAAATAGTATTTACACCTTATGTCAAACATACATCTATATCTATTGTAAGTATACACTCTCTCACACACATGCATATTATTATATATATATATATATATATATATATATATATATATATATTTATATATATATATATATATATATATATATATATATATATATATATATATATATATATATATATATATATATATATATATATATATAGTATCTATACATAAATACACACACACATATATATATACATATTACACATAAATATATATATATATATATATATATATATATATATATATATATATATATATATATATATACAGTATACATAATCAAAGATATAGAAATGCGAAATGTCATTGAAATTCATTACGTTTATTGTACTTTTAGTTAATAAGCATTTTGCAAAAGATCTTGCAGGGCTTGCATAAATGTTTAGAAAATCATAATTAAAATTCATTTCAAAGGAAATTTGTTCCTTTGTTTAAAATATATGAAAAACAACAAAAGGAAAATAAAAACATTAGCTTAGATCCTAAAGGAGAAACACTTATATAAAATTAGATATTCCGCAGAAACACACACACACATACACAGATAAATATGTATAGAAAAATATGCATTACTCTAGCATTGCTACAAACTACGAATATAAAACACGAGAAGTGAGTGCTTCAGTAATTCTTAATCGTTTTACCATGCACATGACATGCGTTTTACACTTGAGTCCTGTATAAATGAACGAAAGAGATGACATGAATAAAACACAGACTGCAATACAGCATACACTTCTTCATAAGGTTCTGACTAAATAAGCACAACATCTGATCTGAATGAGTGGAGTGAACTGAACAAAGAAACAGAGAGGTGGCGCCCCAAGACCTCCTTTCCCAGAGCTGGTTGGTCTCTCTCACATCTTTGGTACCAAAGGAGACTCAGGGACGAGCGTCATGCTGTGGAGGACACTACGTAGGTCTACGGCAATGCTTTAATGAAGAGAAGGAGCAACGGATGAGCGTAGCGAGTTTCTATGAAGATGAATGACTTCACAAGATGATGCATCTCCAGTTCAACTCAAGCTAGTCACACGTAAGGAGCACAACAAAGAGTACGAGAGGAAGGTCAACAAAACCCAAATTCTACGTGATTAATATGACACCATACTAAAACACTCTACAACTGGTTTTGTTCTGCATTAGTTTTACATAAAATGGCTTTAGGCTTTATCCTATCCACTGCAAGCTTTCAACACCTTTTAGTTACTTTACACTAATTAATACCGAGCGGTCCCTAGAGGACGGCAGAAGGCAACATGCTTTTAATTCTGTGTGAACAGTCAGTCATTTATTGGAAATTTACTGCAGTTTATTCTGACTTAATTTTAAGGAGAGTGAGCGGAGGGGAGAATCACAGAGGGTAAATCAGGGTCAGAAATCAATCATAAGTGTTCACAAATAAGTGATCAATGCTTAACAGTAAATAATAGGTTTAGAAGCAAATGATAAAACAATTTTGATATCTGTTTATGGAAAGAGAGCGGGAAGATGGAAAGGAAAAAGTGAGTCATAAATCTGGTGATTTAAAGCAAGTGAGACGAAGAGTTTTTGGACATGAAGTAACAACAGTGTTTAGATTGCAAGACAGATTTTAGTTTGCTTTGGTAGCCACACAAGGTAAATTTATCTAAAGCCCTACCAAATAAGGATTAAGGAGGTTATAAAATCAAAGGGTTATGTGAAATAAACCAATGGAATAGGAATAGTTTAGCCGAATATATTAATGCAAAGAAAAAAAAAGAAAGAAAGCATATGACTACAAAAGAGGAAAGGAGATTACACAAAATGAAGGTTCAACAGAGGCGAACTGAACTGAACTTACCATTTCTAGGAGGATACAGTAAACAAAATAAGGGTGGTTTACATTTCCAGTCACATTCATTTCACTGAACCGAGTAGTAAACAACATAAGGCAGCTTTCAGCTGATCTTTCACGTCCATGCTTTCCACAGCGAAAATAAAATTTCTTTCTCATTCATCTTGAAACTTAAAATAGAAAAAAAAAATCAGAAAAGCTAAAGAATATTCATATCAAAGACATGAAATTTAGCTTGTTGAAAAAGGATTCAGAATCAGTTGGAGATTCGCGTGTCAAACACGCAAAACCAAACGACAGGTTTCATTAAATATCTTGTTTTCAACACCTTTTCTGACTCAGAACTGAGTTTCGGAGAGAGCCTGTATCAAGTCCCCAGTGTTAGCCAAATGAAAACCAAAACCTGGAATACTTTGCTTAGAATATGAAGGGCGCGACGTTTTGCAGATGAGAAGGCAAAAGCATAATTTTCCAACAATAGAAGGTTAGAAGATATGCAGCACATGATGTTAGTATTATTGGCTCTGTAGATTTTGGACGTCGTCTTGAAAAGAACACGGAGCTTAGGGGCAGAATTAGATCCTGTATCCTAAAGGAAAGAATAGAGTTGAAGGCAGCTGCAAGTTTTGAAACGCCCATAATCAAGAGTGGTGTTCTTGATGCACAGTGAATCGTAAGAGAGAGGCCTGTTAGCAAATCGGCCAGTCAGCAAAATCTTTGATTTGAACCACTGACCACAACAGTTAGCGATCCACTTTAAATGGCTGTTTGGACTAACAGCCTCTCATGTTCTCACTAAAGGAGAACAAATAGCTGTAGAAATTATCGGTTTTTCTATACACTGTATTCTCATATTTACAAGGCCGGGAGTCACGTCACTAACAAAGACTAACATCAACAATGGCCAAGAAGACTGTCATGAGGAGCTTCATACATGAGATATTTTGTTTCATCACAGCCCCATAAACAACATGTTAGTGTTACCAGTATCCTCAAAAGCAGAGTTGAAGTATGTATCCGATAACTTCCAAGTATCAGGTTTCCTTACAAATGCTGCATGATTAACTCAAGATCAGATTTACAGCTACCTTAGTAAGGCACTGAAGAGCGGCCATTAGATTCTAGTTAATGTGGTCTTGGGAGATTGACATAACCTTTCCTCATTGCACTGACATGAGTAAATCCACTGTCTCTAATGGAGTTGTTTTGGACATGAAGTTAAGAATAACACGAAAACTTATTTGATATTCTCTAGTTCAGAATTTTTTGTTGCCAAGAATTTTTCTTAACCTCCTAGGAGTAAAAAAGCTATTTGATGGGAAGTGGCTTAGAATGACAAAATATCAAAAAGAGAAGCGGTACCAGAGGAATATTTGAAGTTAACAAGTGTCTATCTGTCAGTAGCTAACAATGGAGGGACAGTAGCTGTATTGGACTCAAGGATGGTTTTCAACTATATCCGTCAAAAATGAGGTAAAACTAGTTTTTACAGTTTGCTTTCCAATATTACCAAAGGTTTCTCTAGGAGATCTCACAGTTCCATTTTACATTTCAGTAAGTTTTAGAAAAATTTTGGTGCTCTATTTACTTGTGACTATGATCCGTGTTAACCTTAGTGTTGTGCTTATTGATTCCAAGCTTCTTGGTCATATACTGTAGTTTTAAAGAGTGGGACAAGGAATGCCCCTATGCGCTGAGATGTACAGTATACTCATTTGCCAAATTGCTCGGTCAAATGCGTCAGAAACAACAGACATTGGCATGTCAGCAAGTAAACTCTAATCTACGAGATGTGAACCATATGGTGACAAAATTCCTGGGAAGACGATGAGGTGCCGTCATGATTCAGCCAAGTTTGTTTCTGTGCTTAGCACTTGAGTCCCAGCTGATGATTAACGATGCCTTAGAGTAAGGAGATTGTGCGAGATTCCGAATACATATTAAACAGATTTTCTGAAATTCTTGCATCTTTCAGTTTCATGGTAGCTGCAGTCACCATTCTGGCAGCGAATGGAAAGCTCTGTCGCAAATATCCACAATGCTGAGGCTGCAATTAAAGAAGAGTCTAACACTTCCTGGAATGAGGAACACTGTCTTGGACTCATTTTCAGAAACAATGGATCGAGATATAAAAATAAAACAACTCATCGTGCCTGGGAACATGACCATAAAGGTCTGCTGCATAAAGTGCAACACCTTCTACTTCATGTATTGTAGGACGATGCTGAGCCAGGATTTTACTGAGGATCACCAGAGCCGGAAGGAGGGTAAGAGTCAAGAACGGGAGAAAGTATGACCCCACCAAACATTGGGAGTCAAGACCATGGTCAAGGGAGGCCTCGTTCAGAGCCTTTTCGTTAGGAGACAACGCCGGGTAACATTGTCTCAATGCATTTCTTCTTCTTCTTCTTCTTCTTTTCAGCTGGATTTCTAGTGGGGTCGCAGCTTTTAATGAGCCTTTTCCAGGCGTTTCTAACACTCATTGCACGGCTCATTTCATAATTTGTTTTGGCGGATGTTTTACGGCCGGATGCCCCTCCTGACTCCAACCCTTCCCTATTTATCACAGCTTGGGAAAGATCAAAAGCATGACCACTGCTAAGAGAGCAGTGCAAAACAATAAACAATAAACTCGAGGCCAGGTCTGTTACCGGAGGCAAATTTTGCCAGACATATTGATGGCCTTTGTGCACCAAATTACCATAAGAAATGAAAGTGAGGTGATGTGTTTTGTGCACTGCATGTTTCATTTTGTTAACTTAATTTTCTATCAGTAAGGACAGCGGAGGAACGAGCCAACCAAAGTCTTCTGACGAAGGGAAAAGAGACGATGAAAGAGTGGTTACCACGTGTAAAAATGTGGATGGAATACAAACGATAGTTAGGGTTAGGCATATGAATGTATTGGAATAAAAAAAGGTGCACCGCCATTATACATATGAGTATTCACCGGCAGTTGAGAAGATTTAAGATTATTGTGTAAGAAATCAGTACTTTATGTTTTAGTTTCAATGAATCTCTTATAGCTGCGATAGTTTGAGAAAGGACAACCTTGCTTGAAGTTTGAGGTCCCCAAAATTTACGGCAGCTTTTCCTGCAGTTTGCGAGGTGGGAGAACTTACGTCTTATATCAGGTAAGAGTTGTTCTGGAGGTCCAGCGCCAATAGTGTTGCTTTTCAGGTGTGAACATGAAAGCTTGTTATTTCGGTGCAAGCAATAGACCTCGTAGATGTGATATTTTTTTGAGGCTCCTGGATGCGTCCCGAAACAGGTGAATTCTGGCAGTTCATTTTCTTCTGATTCCATCTCTCCGGCCTCATGCACTCCATCTGGTAGACTCCGTTTATTTGTCAGATACAGTTTATAGTTCTTTAGAGGAACTTGTTTTCCTGTTTGACAATTGTTTTGTGTTTATTACATCATGAACCAGAAAACACGTAGTCAATTTATGGATTGATTTCCATTCAATGGTGTGAATAAAATTAGTGGTTCCTCCTACGCACAGCCCTCTCGCGCCGGCTTTCCTAGAGGGGACGAGAGGCAGATGTCCACCGGGCAGTGTATTTATGACTAATTTTACCATAACAACGACCAAGCTGAATGCACCACAATGAAGTCATGATGAAACTCAGCCTCATTACTGGAACTGTTATGGCTACAATAGAGCACATCATCTTTCGGATCAAATGGAAAAGCCAAGGGCCTTTAAGCAGACTGCCGTATGAGAAGGGCCAGCCACGATCAAAAGCGATTATACATGGTCAGTGTAAACCACACACCAGTTCAAATAATGTGAAGGCTGTTGGAACAGCGAACCTAATGCCGAATCTATTACAAGCGTAAAGAAAATAATAACGCGACGTGGACAGGACAAAAGGATCTGGCCTCAGATACGGTAGGCACCTTTCTGGAGAGATGAGGCAAAGGAACAGTGGAACTGGAACACGGATGCATGGAGAAAATTTCACGCATGCTCTGTGAGGAAAGCACTTGTTCTGACAACCATTTACTTAAGTGCAAAACACATCGGAGGCTACACAGTTGACTAAGCGGTAAGAGAATGATAACAATAGTAAAAGAATGAGAGAACAGTTTACAGAGAAACGATACCTTCATTTCTGTAATCTCTCATATTTAAGAATTTTTTAATGTATAAAATTATCTGAATATCTTCCAGTCTGTCCATACAGTTTATAAGACGAATTAAAAAAATTTTCTTTACGCCATATGATTGTGACCAACATAAATATGAAGCAACGACATTCTGACTTTCTTTATAAATACGGCCTTTTCCTTTTTGCTTCAATGGCTGACAATAGCCCAATGAAATGTTACCAGAACCTTTGATTTTGTGCTTGTTTTACTTCGCAGTGATCAGGAACAAAAGCAAAAACAAAGAGGGGCACAGAAACACGTGTCAGATATCTGTAAGTGACCCTTGGCACTTATATTTTCCAAGGGTAAATGTAAACATATCACAGCATGTACAAGGAAGGTCACTAAAACATATGTGAAGTGGTTTTAATGAATCATTGGTCTTTCGTGATACATTAAAGAAATGTCTTTCCAGTGAGAGAGAGTTTAATGTAATATCTACATAGGCACATCGACTGTAAACATTCATGTATTCAGTTCTATACACTCATCCATATATACATGCATATATATATATACACATATATATACATATATATGTATATATATATATATGTATGTATGTATGTATATATGTATATGTATATACATCTTCAACTCTTTCCAACAGAAAATGAATGGAATAAGACATTGAACCTGAAACAAAACAGAATGAAAATATGGAGAAGAGTTTAATAAGAAGTTCCTGACTTTATTCTCCCATCCCGGCGAGTTTCATGATCATATTTAAAGATGCAGTGTTCACCTGATCATTTTTTTAATGAATTCTGCAAACCGGTAATACAGATGTCTTTGAGGAGTGTTTTAGACACTATCCTTTTTACCAGCAACAGCGCTGATTTTGTCCGCGCTTTCCGTTTATGGTTATTATTTTATATTGTTGTTTTTCGGATGAGTAAGCCAGTCATAGCACAAGGGATTCGAGAGGCGTGTTTCAGAAATATCTGGAAGTCAAGTTGCTTTGGGATTTATTTATCTCGAAGCAAAGAAAATGGCAGATGAGACATCCAAATGCGTTTCCTGAACGCAGCTCTTCGTCTGCATGGGCGTGCAAGGGCTGTACGGGTGATGCAGGGAGAAAACAGCAACAAAGTGGAATTTGACTGAAGTTGACTGATTGCAGAATCGGTTACCGATGTCGCTGGTCTTTCAGCTGGTCTTTCAGGTTATTCTTTTACCGTCGCTCTCTAAGTGCAATCGCACTTGATTTAGACTGTTATAACATTGCATTAAAATAGGAAAAATGATTTGAATTTTAATTTAGCTGTGGCGTGAGTTTAGAAAAACCGACACAATACTTAAAACTTTACTTTGAAACTTTAATGACAATTAGTTTATATTAAAATCTGCATATCATAGGTTTATATTAAGACTGAAGTGTCATTTACATTAAAACAGGTATAAGATATTGTAAGTTTTCTTTGATAGTAATATAAATGTTAGTAATATATTAAGATTTTACATTAACACTGGTGTAAAATATTATAGGCTTTTGTTGATCATATTTAATGTTTATATATAATTGTAGAGTTTGCATTAACACTGATGTAAAATATTGTAACTTTTCGTTGGTAATATCATAGAATACTAGATATTCACGTTTAAACCTACGTGGTATGTAGAAAGTGTGCGGAGATTTGCGTAAAATACTGGAAATCTCCATTAAGTTTAACACGGAATATTAGACATTTTCTTCAACAATGGAATAAGATATTGGAAATTCAGGTTAGAATTAATGTGGAAATAATACTGTTAAATTAACATTAGAATAAAATACTATAACTTTACGTTGAAATCAGGGTAAAGTAACAAGTATTTCCATTAACAGTAACAACAAAACCGGAAAAAGTTAAGAGATCAAATAAAACAAAAATGAAATTTATTCTGAAACTTGATCACTAGCCTACTCGTGATCAGTTCAGCGCAAGTCTGATGCAAATTCTCCTGAAGCAATGATGTCGATTCAATGACTCCCATTCTGTAGTGAAAGTACTTTCAGGAGAACGGGAAACCACGCCTCCTTACCAAAAGAGATCGGTCGCAGTCTCACCCCTCAGACCTCGGAGAGGTCTGTGTACGGACTGAATGTCTACTGAGCTTCACATAGTCCCTACAACAGTCCCTCTTTGGACCTTGGAGAAGGCAGCAGTGACATGATATCATCGTCTGTTTCTGGAATTGTGCTAAAAGCCACTGATACTCTTCTTCTTCTTGGTAGAAGAAGGAAACCTGATCGCACTTGGTTGTTATACATGCAGTGCCTAGACTTGCAATGTCCAGACGACAAATAACTTTATTTATCTATGGAAGAAATGGGAACTATGCAATACCTTCAAAAATGCAAGGCAATGGAAATCAACACTTCTCAGAAAATAATCACTTTCAGGTAATAAATCAAATAGTCAAAATTTAGATTTCATTTCTGCAAAGTATATGCATTTTTGAAAAAAAAAAACATATAATAAATGAAGTACTTTAAGTGCTGGAGAAATTAATAATCCATTTCAGGAAGTATATATTGTCACTTTAAGAAAGAAGAATTGTACTTTTAAACATAAAATCAGTGTTAAAAAGTGTCTTACACTTTTAAATAGTGCTGTATGCATACTTAAAAACAGCGGAAAGGTAAATAATAAACCGTAAAAAACGAAAGCTTAGTTTTGCAAATTAATATTGAAAGAAATCTGGTTGACTGCTTAGAAGGAGCTATATAACCATTTGAAGAACCAACCGCCTTATTCGTTTTGAATGAGGTCTCCGGTGATTTTCTCACTTGTCATCATATTTCATTCCAGTTATCATCAAAAGTTTTAATTGAATTACTTGATTAAAGAACTATTCTACAAAAATTTGTTAATAACATTTGAGAACTCATAATAAAAGACTGAAACAAAAAGGAATTATATTATAAAATCTAGAGCTATGTAACAGCTACATTAAGGAGAAAACAACTATCAAAAGATACTACAGGCATAACACGCTTCAGGGGCTATTTTCTATAAAAAAGGAATTAGAAATGATATCAGGTGATAAACAATTAAAAACCCTTAGAGAGAGAGAGAGAGAGAGAGAGAGAGAGAGAGAGAGAGACGGAAAGCTAGACAATTAAAAAGAAAAGTAGAGAGAGAGAGAGAGAGAGAGAGAGAGAGAAGACGGAAGCCAGGCAATTAAAAAGTAAAGAGAGAGAGAGGAGATAGAAAGCCAGACAATTACAAATGTAAGTAGAGAGAGAGAGAGAGAGAGCGAGAGAGGGGACGGAAAACCAGGAAATTAAAAAGATAAGGGGAGAGAGAGAGAGAGCCAGACAATTATAAATTTAAGCAGAGAGAGAGAGAGAGAGAGAGAGAGAGAGAGAGAGAGAGAGAGAGAGAGTTGGGGGTTAATGAGAGTGGCTGATTTAAGGCACAGAAGGAAGGAAACATTACTTTTTGCATGATTAATTGACTAAGGAGTGGAAGCTTCAGTCTTAATCCTGTACGTCATTAGTTAAGAGGAGATAGAGAGATATTTAACTGAAACCAAACCTTTTATTGCGTAACTTTAAAGAAATCATTTACAGTAAGATTTTAAGCATCACTGTCTCGTCCTGCAGTTTCGCTGAATCAGTACAAAATGGACACACAAATGAAAAGAACAAATACAGCTGATGGGAAAATGAAATACGGAAGTTTAATCATAATTATAATGTCAATCATAATCATAATCATAATAATAGTAATCATAATAGTGATGGAAATAGACGTCTACCCTCAGATGTAGTATGGAGGATGACAACATTGTTATAAGCAGGCAAATAAAAAGAGCTACGGTCGATCCAATGAAAAGTTCTACTTTTAGAGATACAGCAACGAACGAACGAACGCACGTAGGAAGGAAGGAAGGGAGGAAGGAAGGATGCTAGAATTCTCTTGTGGAAGTGAGGGAGATGACGTACTTGGTTCCTTAGTTGAGTATGAGTCGAGCTCTCCATCCATGCCTGACTCATCGCTAACCAACAGCCAGTCTTCGGGTTGGGGGTCTGCTAGTACTCGCCAGGAGCCACAGAGAAATGAGCCGAGACAGAGACAGAGACAGAGATAGAGACAGAGACAGACAGAGGCACAGGGTGAAGGAGCGAGGAGGAGGAGGAGGAACAGCAATAGACAGAGACCGAGAGCCAGCCAGGGGGTGCACCGGGGTTCCGGATAGAGGGGAAGGGCAGGGGGAGGGAGACAGAGAGGGTGACGACGACGAAAAGGACAGTTCGAAGGAGACGGGAAGAAGCACCGAGGGAAGGAGTCATGGCAAACGATGGAAGAGTATGGTGCAAGATAAATAATGAGTGTGACAGGTTTCATGGAGGTGAATTTATCGAAAACAGAGCAGGAAATAAGGGGTTACGGGTGCAAAGAGAGCAAATACACAGGCAGGAGAAGAGGGAGGAATATATATATATATATATATATATATATATATATATATATATATATATATATATATATATATATATATATATATATATATATATATACATATACATACATATATGTGTATGTGTGTGTGTGTGTGTGTGTGTGTTTGGAAGATATAAAACAAACAATTTTAAAGAACATGAGTTCCAGAACAGACATAGGAGTCGTTATTGGAAAGTGTATAGTTGGGCATGATATAAAATAATTGACAAAACAGGCAAATAATGACAGAACCGGGAAAAGGCCCAGAGAGAGAGAGAGAGAGAGAGAGAGAGAGAGAGAGAGAGAGAGAGAGACCAGTGACAAATGACAAAGGTTTTGGAGGGCAGTTGCAACAGGAAATTAAGTACCATTGTTGATGGGAGCCATCATACGCGAGAGGAGAAGAGGGAGAAGAAGAAGGAGAAGAAGAAGAAGCGGAAGAATCGAAAAGGGAAGGAAGGAAGGAAGGAATGGGGAGGGAGGGGGGGGGGGGTGGGGTTCGGTCGCAAAACGTCCAATGGGTGGTTGGTGGGTGTTGGGTGCGTCGAAGGGCCATATGGAGTGCGTTGAACAAGTCGGGAGATGGTAGTAGTTGTGTGGGGGTAGAAGAAGACCCTAATTAGTAGATTCATGGTAGTACTACATGATCATTGTTGGATTGAAAAAAAGATAAAACAGGTCAAAATTTCCCTTTGAGTATTCATAGCACTAATACACTGTAATGGTTGGCTTGACAAAAGACAAACATTAAAAAATTGTCCATTTGAGTAGCTTCATAGTAGTACTACATGGTCATGGTTTGCTTAATAAAAGACAAAACATTAAAAAAATTCTTTTTGAAAAATAATTTAGGTCAAATGATCTTGTCATCTGAGAGTGATGACCGGCGCGTTCTGTAAGGGAAGCACAAACCATGCTATGCGCTTGGGAACTGCTTAACTGGTAGAAATAAAAACCTGGCAGTATGCGTAACAAAGAAAGGAACCAAGATAAAGGCTGTAAATAAAGAGTAGTCAAGATCACCAGCAACAAATGAACGGGAAACAGAACGCATCACCAGACCAAGCTCGTACATCTAGAGACCAGTGGAATGGGGTGAAATACAGTAACTAAACCGATTCAGTTGGAAAAGGATCTTCTTTTCAGAATGAAATGCAGTTGGTTGGTTGCGGGATGCGTCAATGAGAGTGGGGGGTGGGACTGAGGGAGGCTCCTGAGACTGAAAACTTCGGACCTCCGTCTTTCTCCAAACCGCTCACACCTCTTTCGAATTTCTTTCCCTCTTTCTTTCGCTTTTCACATGATTTGTCTAGCGTTAAAGCAGGTGACAGTCTTCACCATGACGAGTAATATGAAAAGGTCTCATCTCGGTATTGTAAAAATGGAGCGAAATAGAAACAAACATACGAATAGTGAAGGCTTTCCAGGGCGATACTGTACCAGCTCACCCAGAGCAGATGACCATAAACATGACAGGATGTGAAAGCCTTCAGGATCACGGCAACCTGTTTTGGTGTTTCAGTATCATATGGACAATGAAAGAGATTCCGAAATAGACATGTATAGGACCATATCATAATATGATTTCAAGGTTGGTTGGAACACAAACACACGTGAAAACTGTCGTGAATAAGCCTCGTCCACAGAGGGTAAATTAACACATCTCGGAATCTCTTGTAACGATGACAAATAACTGGGGTTTCAAAGCCAAAAAAAAGGAAAATAGATAAAAAAAGATCACAGGAGTAATATAAAATTAGTCAGGCTCTGGATTGCATTTATGCAGGAATAGAAAATCCATATCAAGTACTGAAAATCTGCATTAGCCACACCATCGCAAGAAAGTTTTCCATAGAACTCTGATCGACTGATACAAGATCATGTGGTGCTCATTCTACATTACTCAAAATTTACATGAGGAACCCGACTACAAGAAAAAATGATAAAACACTGACCTTTTGACATAAAAAATCACGTGGCATTTATTTTAAATACCAAAATTTACAACAGGGCCCCAATAGCAAAAATAATCTGTTACAGATTTGTTTCTTTGAGATGAGAACATTTAATTTTACAATTGATTCACGCGAAAGGTCTTCCAGTATGGCGACTTTTAGATTCCTGCATTCTACAACTCCATTTTTCTCAGCTATGGCTGAATTGCATCCAGTTCTTGTCAGCCCCTCCTTCCAATCATACCCCATGAGATGCAAACCACCTGCCATTCCACATTTCATGAACCAAAACTCAATGTGTCTGAGAGGGCGGAAATACACGCAGCAGATCTGATACAAACCGTCTGCAATTTAGGGAGAATGACTGGATGTTTTCTTTCTTGATTCTGTCATGCTCTTGGATTCAGAAATATGAAGAATTTCTGCCATAAAAGTACCAGTTGTAGTCTTAGTTGAGAGAGAGAGAGAGAGAGAGAGAGAGAGAGAGAGAGAGAGAGAGAGAGAGAGAGAGAGAGATAAAAATCACTGATGTGAGATGAACAATCGAGAACGCAAAACTTCGGAGTGGACTGCCGGTCAGTAGTCCGAACTACCAGATCGTGCCTCTTATCCTCTTAATTTGGCAGAGTGAAGATCTGCAAGAGTTGATTTCATTTGCCACAAAAGAATTTTATGGTAGAATACGGAACTACGGGTTCTTGAAAAATAGTGAGCCTTTACCATCTGCAATGACTTGGTGTTCATTGAAGAGGCGGCGTGCCATATGAAAAGTCTTGTCTGGCAACCTGAACGACACGATCTCGAACGCTTTTTATTTTTGTTTTGATGAAGGGTTTAAGTGAATTTAGAGAAGTCGTGCAAGATGAATCATACAATAATAATAATGTCCGTAGATAGAATAAATATTGCACAGTTGTAATGCATAGACAGTCTATTTAAACCATCGTAGGCAAATATAGTAATAATAATATTAAATTATCAATAGCATTGTGCGTGGCAATTAACCTTTGGCTTTTTGAATATCTCTCAAACTCCTGAAGGTGTTCACTTCGGATCCTCAATCATTATCTCAAGATGAAGTTGCTAACCCCTTACTCCTTTCCCTTCCCTACTGTGACCCACCACTGTAGGCTAACTATCAGGTGCATCTTTCAAATCCGTACCTTAAGGCTGGCACATGGGAAGACAGGATCTTTGTGCAACGAAACAAGAAATTATGTAACCTTGGTATCCGTCAATGGCCAAATATGATCAGGCTAGATAGGTTTTGGGCCTGGTAACCCTATCTAAAATACTTGCTGAAAACTGGAAGGTATCACTTTTTAGAGCCACATGTTAAAAGAGTAAACAAGATTACATACGTACATACACACACACACGTATACACACACACACACACACACACATATATATATATATATATATATATATATATATATCTATATATATATATATATATATATATATATATATATATATATATATATATATATATATATATATATATATATATATATATATATATATATGGGTTAGGACACTCGTGTCATCTTATAGATACCTATTTTGAGTTCTTGGTGGGCCTAACATTTTAGGCAGTTTTCATTAAATGCCGCTATACTTCTCATGACCTAAGTATTGAAGTAAGATTCATGACAGGAAACTGTGTTGGATCACACCAAAGTTGGGGAAAGCATGGGTTTGGCTGTCGCATCCCAAAACAGCTTTGAGAACCAGAAGACTTCCATCTAATTTATATATAATATTATATATATATATATATATATATATATATATATATATATATATATATATATATATATATGTGTGTGTGTGTGTGTGTGTGTGTGTGTGTGTGTGTACACACTCACACACACACACACACACACACACACACATATATATATATATATATATATATATATATATATATATATATATATATATATATATATATATATATATATATATATATATATATATATATATATATATATATATATATATATATATATATATATATATATATATATTATCCAGTGTCTATTATCCAGGAATGGAAAGACAACCGTTTTTGGTAAGTCTGAACCTGTGCTTAGCTAGGTTTGGAGAGTTGGGGGAACTGGGGCTGTGCTAACTGATTTATGAACGTAAAAGTAGTGACAGAGAAGAGATGGTGTTCTTGATAAGTATGGGGTTCCCGAAGTATATGAGAATGAGAAAGCTATTGAGAAAATGTGTTTGCAAAGAGGTATCATTGTTGGAAAGACATGGTTTGCAAAACAGAGCATTAATATGTATGCTGCTCTTGGGAAAGAGAAAATTTTGAACCAAAGAATTTGCTAGGTTATGTATTGCTGATAAGAGAAGAAGCAGGAGGTATATTGGATCATAATCTGTTGAAGCAAAGTGTTAAGGTGAATAAGAAGAGTTGAAGATGTGTACAATCATTATCAAGACAAACGAGTTTGATAAGAAAGAAGTAAGAAATGCGCATAATGAGAAAAGAGACAGAAAATTGACCAAGGGTAAAGACGCAAATGTGGAAGAAAGAGATAAGGCAAATATGAAACTTGGGAGAGTAGTCGTACGATCATCAGAGAGTTTTTATGATGCGGGAAAGTAGGGGGAGGCAATACACATGCTTTGTGGTAGGATGAGGAAATGAGACGTTCAATGACGGAAAACTGGAAATTACTGAGGGGTAACTGAGCAACAGAAGAACTCATGAATGAGCATACACAGGATTGTAAGAAGAAAGTGAGTGGAAAAACAGACACGTGATAAAAATAAAGGAAAGAAGGTAGAACTCCAAAAGGTAAAAGGAGAAATATTAGTGTACAAAAGGAAGTGAAAATAACAATTGCAAATAGAGATGATCTCCTAAGTGGAAGCGGTCCAGCGTCAGTGGAGTGGGTATTTGAAAAATTTATCACATGAGGAAAATTGAAGAGAGGCAGAGCTGACTGATGTAAGAGAGGTAAAAGTTGGTGTTTGTTAGAAAATGCCCGTGGTTGTAAAAGCTAGGACGTTAGAAGGGCAAGCAAGAGGCTAAAGAAAAGAAAGACTTGAGAAGTTAATGAGATTATAAGTGAGGTGCTGCGGTATGGTAGTGAAAATGTGATTGATTGACTAAACGGGACCTGTAGGGCATATCTGAAATAGGTTAGAGGAGTAATTGTTGCTCTGGAATGGGTAAAAGTGGCAGAGGAGAGTGTAAAGATGAACAGGACAGACATTTCTTACTTGACAAAAGAAGGAGTATGACTGGGTTTTGAATGAGAAGGTAAGGCAGATGATAGAAGGATTGATTGGGGGAAAACTTTATTGGTTTGGTTGAGGAAGATGGTCAGTAGATCAAATGTTTTTTTTTTTTATGAAACTGTTATGAGAGAAGTCAAAAACTTGGAAAAATCGTATGATGCAGTCAGTTCAGTCACTATGGAGTGTTAAGGGTGTAAGGTATAGAAGATAAGTTGATGATTACAACTGAAAGTTTTGTGACTGAAGCAAAATGTGTGTTAGAATATAGACAGAGAGTGGTTGGTTTGGTATAAAAGTGATTCAAAGGCAGGGATGTTAAATCTTTATGACTATTTCTTGTATAAAACCACAAGTGTGTAGGGTAGAATATATTTCAGGAGCAGTTTCCAGAAATTGTGCCTCTGGCTAGATGGAGTGAATGAGATCTCGGAACAGGAAGGAAGGGCTGAACGTCCACGATGAGCAAGTGCGTGTGCAAAATAGTGGTTGATGGAGCTTCAGCATTCTGCTGCTGCTGAATGTTCTGTGTATGTGCAGGGAGAGCCGATTTAGTGAAGGTTTTCAGCGGTTAAAGTACAGTTGTGGCAGTGATCACTGTGTTATTGTTCTTCTAATCTAAGCCATCTCCGTTTACGAGGAATGGCTTAAGGTTATATATATATATATATATATATATATAAATATATATATATATATATATATATATTTATAAATATTCTGCTGTTCGCCCTCCATGCATTTTATTGTAGGAAAAATAACGCGAACAAAGACAAAAAGGCGTCTTCGTATATGCAGGGATAGGATGGGTATTTAAAAAAATAACGTCTTTAGCAGAGAATAGTTAGCATTATGGGCCTAGACCCATAGGGAGGGTTTCACCAAGTAACCTCTAGTAAAGGTGGTCTTAAGCTTCCTTCTGCTTTGGCCTATGCATTCGGCAATGTCTCTGTCAATTTTTCAGACTGCCTGGGGCGATGGACGAAGAAGTAAACAGCCCAACACCACAGTAGCTAACCTGCCCTGAGACCTGAGATTGGTCAGAGAGAGTACTGTCATGACCAAGAACACACATCGTGTTTAGGCAAAAATGTGACCTTTGTCCCCCCCCCCAACATTACCATGTGTTTTCCAGAAACCGTCTCGTCAGTTGCAGTGCACAAGTAAACCACGTAACGGTAAGCTGAAAATTGTGGAGTATCTGCTGTTTGCTAATATTTCAACCTTTCTATTGTTTCTTCTTCGCCACCGTCTACGAATATGGTATAACCAATTTACTTTTATGAAACCTAGTGTAAGAATAATTAATACTGCTTAGTGACTGTGTAAACTATTCCCGTGCAGTAAATAGGAATTAGGGAATGTTAAATAAGTAATTTTCAGCATTCAGGCAGCCTTGTGTTTTGATCCCATTGTTCGGAAGAGAATTAGCCCTCACTAATACAAAATTGCGTGCTATATTTACCAGCATAGACCTCCTTTGTGTTATAACTTTACTGGAAGCAAGGGAAAATTGACTGTGTCCAACTTGGGCGAAAGTTCAGGTAATTTCCTTGCTATAACTAGGACCAGTTGAGAAGTAAGGGGGGTTTGATGTGATCCATGTGTTTCAGGGCAACCCTTTATTCCTTGTATTGTGTTTCTCCGGCTGGCGGCCTTGTTTAATTAAGTAAATGTCTGTCTTTGAGGTTAACAGTTACTTTAACTGACAGGTTATGTAGGTCATTGGCAACTCAGGGCCTCATAAATTACGTTAATTAATTAATAAACTCATCAGCCAAGCCCCACACATAACAATATATATATATATATATATATATATATATATATATATATATATATATATGTATGTGTTGTTTGTATGTGTGTGTGTGTGTGTTTGTACTTATATCTCCCTTGATGACTCCGTGGTAAAAGTCACTGCCTGTTGTTGCTTCTAAACCAGGCATCGGTTCGAATCCTCCCGGTAACAAAGCATTTGCCACTTATAATTTCCCTGGGTGTAAATTATTCCTGAGGTATAGTGAACTGAACGTTAAAATACTGCATATATATGTGGCTTAATATATATATATATATATATATATATATATATATATATATATATATATATATATATATATGTGTATATGTGTGTGTGTGTGTGTGTGTGTGTGTGTCATTATGGCATTTCGCCTAATATTAGTGGCTCTAGAGAAAAGCAGTGCAATATGCAATGCTACTCTCATCCCTTAACTGCTCAATCAGGGATGAATCTTATGAGCAGAAAACTCCAGCATCGTCAACGGCTTCATTTGTCTACATAAAACCTCAGCAGTGCGATTCGCCTCTAACCTTCATCATTCCCTCTCTCTCTCTCTCTCTCTCTCTCTCTCTCTCACACTTTTTTTCTTTTGCCTTTTAAAATTATTCTCGTCTAAAAGATCTTGCATTCCATCTACTCAGCACTCTCTTATCCTCTCTCTCCTCCCTTTCCCAGCCTTTCAAATCGCACTCTCTCTTCAGCGACAACCGTCCTTCATTTTCTTCTCTTGAACGGTCCACCATGAACCGCCGCCTCCATATTGAGCCGCAACGAGCTCTGCACATCCTGCTCACACATTACTCAAGGAAAGGATGCATCCATCGATCAGATAGTAGCGGTGATTCCAGAGAGTAATTGCATTTGGGATCCTCATCATTCCTGTCTTTTTGGAGCTTGAGAAGGATTTTACACCGTTCATGAAGCATAACCCTGACACAGTCAGTTCTGCCTGCCAAAGATCACCTGATGCGCAATTATACAGCCGGAATGTACTAGTGTGGCGCACAGGTAGGTAGTACAATGCCAGTGGCTCTTTCCTCTATTCCTTCAGGTGTCAGCTGAATTTGTTCCTGTCTTACTTTTCATTCGCTACCGTGTTCTCGTCCCATACCTGCTAAACTTCTTTAGCTTTATATCTCTCCACTTCTCATCCATCTGGTCTAGACCCAGAGTATAAACCTTTGACACACTGGCCAGGTTGCAGTACGTGGTAATAAAAGTATCTAAGAAAATATCACTATGAAACTTCACCATGCCAGAGAAAGCTCCTGTTATCTCATTTCTAATATAAATATTAGATGTAAATGATATTCATAATGATTGTACAACAATCAACTGCATATTCGGGAGATTAGATACTTTCCTTTGTTGTTAGATACCAACCAAGTAATGGAAAAGACAATTGAGATGAGAATTATATTAAAGTCATTGTTCATGACATAGTAACAGCAGGACTTTTTTTCTGTAAAAATCTTGTAGAAATTCGACTTGAGTCATCTGTGAAACATGACTTTTTCAGCTTCCCAAAATCCTTTAAGAACCGTTCCAGGTTAATGGCTGAAATCCTTAACAGCTGAGTGGAGGGCAAACAACACTTCTGGTTTCACCGTTTCTTGATAACACGGCCAACTGAAAATTACAAATGAGATAATCTGCCATGTTGGAGGAGTTGCCCTGCAGGCCTTGAGGTGACATATAATTGGAAGCTGATAGCCAGCACGGGCCCTTGTCCAAGTGGTAGTTTGAAAAGGAGGACAAGGCCGGATGCCGACCTCTGGACGCTGAAATCTGTAAGATTTCAAAGAGACATGCATGGTGTGGTGGCCAGGCAATAAGCCGCAAATATTTCTTTCTCAACTTTTATCACTCATTAAAATGTATGTTAACTGTCGGCCAAGTCTCATATGAAAGTCGTGAAAGAAATCTGAAACGCTGCAACTGAAACCAGGATCTGTCCCTGAGAAATACAGTATCTCAAGGTCATCACCAGAATGATTGTTAAGTGCGTTCGATTTTTTCTCCGGTTATTACTCTGTCCTTTAACTCAAGAGGACACAATCATTTTCACCATTCTCGCTCCCCTCTCAAAAATCATTTGCGTCAATTATTTTTCTTTATGATTGAATTTTCCGTGACTCTCGTTCTTCCGCATATAAGTCGACCAAACAATCTTGACACGCATGATGTCTTCCTCGGTCGGAATGCATCCAAGAATGAACTAAGTGAAGCCCAAAGGTTTTCGAAAGCGAAATGAGTAAAGAGCATGACAGAAAAATCCAGTTGACAAATGACATCGTTTGAGTCATCACGACTTTTGATCACCAGCACTCCGCTATTTCCTCCCTCTGCCATCCCCGTTTTGTTGCAAAGAGAGAACACATTTCTAACATCAACAAATACCGTGATAATAATACAGTTCCTCCAGGGTGAACACCACAGTCGGAGCTTCTGTTTTATCATCATCTTCATCACACTCTGAAATACAGAAGTGCCTTACTAAAGTGCAACACTGTTTCCCATGGGAGACGTACCAGCACATAATTCATGTATTCATTGTCAAGATTCCCTACCAACAGAGTACACAATCATGTCACCTGGCCTGCTGATATATATATATATATATATATATATATATATATATATATATATATATATATATATATATATATATATATATATATATATATATATATATAATATATATATATATATATATATATATATATATATATATATATATATATATATATATATATATATATATATATATATATATATATATATATATATATATATATATATATATATATATATATATATATATATATATATATATATATATACATATATATATATATATATATATATATATATATATATATATATATATATATATATATATATATATATATATATATATATATATATATATGTTGAAGGGTTGTCAGGCAAAGGAAAATCTCCCTCTCGATCATCTACAGTACCTCACTTCTGGAACCGTGTTGCGTAGGTCCTCCAGACAATGAAATATTTTTTGTTACTAATCAGGTTGTGAGTTCATGACCGAACTGAGAAATGCAATGGTAGTCTGATAAAAGCTTAACCGTTTGTCTTCTGCTTACATTAGGTAAATCATAATAAGTACAGTCTGGTGTGAACAACTTCTTAAACCTTGATGATTCTACAATATCTGGAATAAAGCAAGTTATATTGAATGAGAAACAAAACCGTACATGACATACACAACACATCCTGAAATATATTTCATAAGAAAATCAAATCAAGCTCTGCAGTACATGTAGGCAATGCAACGCACAGCAGTATATCTTAAAATCTACAGGAGAATATACACTGAAATACTCTGAAACGAAACTAGGAATTATTGGTAATGGTCTCTGAAAAAAACGGCAAAAACATCTCTATCCGAGGGAAAGAAAATTCTAAAAGAAAGGGAAGGAAATAAATAGTCCTTAATGATATGGTATCTACCATTTGGTGGGCGGAAGGAGGAACAGAGACATGATGATTTCAAGGGTACCTTTACCTATTCGGATCAAGGGGAATCATTGATACTTTCTTTTTATATGTTTACCGTCGCTTATTGACAAAAAACTGACTCATGAACGGATTATGAGTAAAAGATGAAAAAAGAAACCACTCTTGTTATAACTAAATATTGACCGATGAAATCCCAAGATGTTCACGGACGATCGACTGTTGGTGGAAAAGATATCTGGAAGCTGTTCACGCAAAACTAGAAAGGCCTTTCCTGGCTCTTTGCAAACAGAATCTGCAGTGTAGGAATGAGTCTTCGCTTTCATCATTATCATTCCTAGAGTTCCACAGGGCTGAGAAAACTCTGCCCTTATGAGGGGCGAAAATCAGGAAATGCTACAAAGTTAAATCTGATCATCTCCCGGGGACCGAATGGTAACAAGACCTTCGGAAAAGGAAAAAAAAAAAGTTCTGTTGCCTTTTACAAATGATACCAATTTCATTGTGCTCTAAACTGGTTGATATTTTACATACATAACTTGACACCTCAGAGATATATAATCTGTTCGGTCTGATTTACTAAGGTAATTACTACACAGTCAGTCATCTTAACTGGAGGCCCAACAATGCTGGCTATACAGCAAACTCTGGGTCTGTCTGCAACGCACTTTGGCTAGTCATTATTGAAAAAGCTGCATCATAATTAATAAAACGGAGTCAACAAGAAAGATAACGTTAATAATAATTATGAATATAATCATACAACAAAAAAGTAACATGAATCCTCATAAAAGGTAACGGAATTCCAGACACTGAATAAAAGCAAGGAACCGCTCGGGCTAGATACTGCAACTGAAGTTAATGGAGTAGCGATGGCTTCGAAAATGTAGACCAACGGTGAAAATAAAGCAAAATATAAGGACAAATCAACCTCCTGATAAGTACCAAGTTCCCTTGGCCCTTCTGTGAAGACTGCCACACAGACCATTGGAGGAATGGACGGAGAAATGTGTAGTGTGCCCTCAAGTAAGCGAACTTTGGCCAAACAGCACGACGAAAAGTCATGGTACAGAAGCTATGGCACTGTCCTAGACTAGAAAATAATAGTTTGATTACGGAGTGCATTTCTTCTAGAGGGCTGCCAACCATAACCACTGAAACAGCCACTGATTAGTATCATTAATTACCAAATGTGGTGATGGACGAAATGTACAGCGTACTCAGTGCTCTTGGAAGTGTGAGGAAAACATTTGTCAAGGCTAAGCCAGATAGCTGAGTACTTGTACAACTAGAGTATATTTGTTTGCCAATCTTTGAGGGATCTTCATCGCTCTTAAGTATATCTTAGATTAACCAGAAGACTGAGCTGGTTAACAGCTCTCCTAGGGCTGGCCCGAAGGATTGGATTTATTTTGCGTGGCTAAGAACCAATTGGTTACCTAACAACGGGACCTACAGCTTATTGTGGAATCCGAACCACATTATGACGAGAAATGAATTTCTATCACCAGAAACAAATTCCTCTAATTCTTCATCGCTCTATTTGTAATATCTCCACGCTTTATAGGTACCTTGGTCAGCCTTCTACCTATCGGGAAACGATAAATAAACAAAGCTGGAGGGAGGGAAGCGTGTAGCTTTCCTTTTCAGTCTGCGATCAATCGATATGCGATAAGCGTCACAATGTGAAGGGAAGTGTAGAGTCTTCCTCCGGCGTCTGCGATCAATCCAGAAACAATAAGTAACACAAGAAAGAATGTGACATGAAGCTTGTAGCTTTCCTCTTACGGCTGGAACCAACTGACTGACGAGAAATGAAGGGAAAGATGTTCAAGTAATCTTGTTGCTCTTCTCTTAAGCAAGCAATCAAAGGAGCTGGTGATGAAACGAGTCAGAAGCAAACCACGATACGCGGTGAAGCCACAACACCGGCGTCACTGGAAGAGTAGGGGTTTTGCGGGTGGGGGCGCATCCTTCTGAATCACTTTAAATCCCCTGCATCAAGACCCCCGCCAGAGCAAAGTAAATCGAACGAATATTTCAAAAAACAAACCTCTGCTATCTGTGGTCCAAAACAATAATATCCTTTACAAACGATGTTGTTTACAGCTTGGATTGAAGCGCTTTTTCAAATTTGCCTTTGTTCTCTTGTTGTTGCTACAATTCGGAGGCATAAAAAAGGGAAAAATTGGAAGGCCTTTGCTATTTTGAACTTTTCCAACAACCAAAGAAGACCTATCCTTACGCCGAAAAAGGAAAAAACAAAGAAATGTTGTTTGGCAACTGAATGTCATCACCGACTGAAGGAAACGTGGAAAGCTCGAAGGAAGTGCCAAGGCAAAAGATCGCGACGTAACAACGCGAATGAACAGCTTCCAGCTTCCCCTTTTCAAACCACTCGCTCGCTCGAATCTTTTTACTGACCGCGACGACGTTCACCGGAAATGGAGCAGTTATTCACGAAGCTGAACGGTCTCTCTCTCTCTCTCTCTCTCTCTCTCTCTCGCTCTGCCACGAACGATGGATGGCATCCAACGCGCGATTTCGGACACGCTGCTCCCGAGTGGCGATGGCCCCGGAAATTCAGGGTAGCGAGTTCCATTAAAATAACAATATATATATTCAATTCAGTTTCTAGCTTGACAGAATGTTGATACTACTACTGCTAATACTAAAAATACTACTCATAAAATATAACAGGAAGAAGAAAAAGGTTGGTTACATATACAGTTAATATAAAACAATAATAATCTTACATATTTCCTGAGAGAATAAAATAGCCTCGTTCAGCAGGACGCTGCTTCACTGTAACTCTATGCTAAAAGAGGTCACGACACATGCTTCGTTAAAAGAAAACACAAGATCGATTATGCCAAATACCCCGGCCCCCGCTCTCTTCCTCTCTCTCTCACATACACTCGAACGCACATTATCAGATATGAATTGGTAGTTTTATATCTGTGACACCTGGAATTGGAAAATGTTTTCCTGTGCAAGTTTAAAAGAACTTGTTCCCGAAAATATTTCAAACATATATCTCGCTCTCTCGGCCAAACCTCTTGCTCTCTCTTACATACACGCACACACACACACAAAGTTACGCCAGTGTAAACTGTACACAAGGTAGTTTTATAATAATGGCGTCTGGATACAGAACAAATTTTCCTGAAATAACTGACACCTAAATACCCTGATATTGTTCGAAGTATGAAAATTTAACATCTGACCAATATAAGATGCAAAAACAAATTTGTATTGAAAAAATCCCAATATAATTTTGCCTTAATGTATTATCAGCTACAGTTACAGCAAACTACAAAAAAAAAAAAAATTGTAGCAACAAATGTTTTTCAGGGATTTGACTTTAAATGAAACCCAGAAATCCTTAACAAATAAATGTTTCCCACCAACCCCATTCACCTACGCTGTCCAGCAAGCTGTTGTCGAATAACTTTCTCTTATCAACACATTATAACGATCAACCTCGTACTGAAGTGCAGACAAAGGGGTTCAAAAATAGGTTTTGTTACAAATAACCAAATTTAGCATCTTCGGACAAGGCCTACTCATTTTCATGCCACTCCTTTGAAGACATATATATATATATATATATATATATATATATATATATATATATATATATATATATATATATATATATATATATATATTTATATATATACACATATATATGTATATAGATACATATATATATATATATATATATATATATATATATATATATATATATATATATATATATATATATATATATACACCAGAGTATATGTCCAGGAAGGAAATACGAGCATTAGTCTGAGCTCTTCTTTTTTCTCTTCTGAAACGATGTCAGTTACTGACACGGCTCGATGGAAGAGAAAGAAAGGCTCGCAGTACTCTTCTCGTTCTCTGAGGTCACAATCTCTGAGCGCAGAACGTTTCTTCCCCGTGACTTCAAATGATAAATGATAATATCATACATCAGTGCGTGTGCTGACACACACCCACACACGCAATTACAATACATACATACATACGTACACACACACATACACACGCACACCAGCGGTGAAATGAGTGATTGATGAAATGACTCACACCATAACAGATTAATGAAACTGAAACTAACGCGAGCTTTATAATTATGTACAATACCAAGCAAGCATCGCCATTCCAAGGAACCCTCTCTAGAACGACCCATCCCCGTTGGAAGAAGAAGAAGAAACGGAACGTGGAATGAAGGAATGAAGGGAGGAAGGAAGGAAGAAAGGAAACAAGAGAGATCTTTCATGCTGTGACCCAAGCGCAAGACACCGCAGACGTAATACATACCATGAGCATCAACTCGGGGAAGCAGCATGAGGAGGAAAGAGTTGAGGAAGAGGAGGAGGAGGAGGGTGGGGAGGGCCAAGAGAGACCGTTGAAGGCGCGCTCCGCCGCCGCCGCCGCCGCCGCCGCACTTGACCTCATGTTGACCCCGGCACTTGCCATCACCTGCCGCCATCCCGTTCTCTCCACAGTCTGAAACGAGAAGAACACCTGTTCACACTCCATGGTGCTTAGGGCGACGGCTCGATGCCACGCCGCTTCACACAAATCAGTCAACCAATCAACACTACGCCCCCAAAATACCTACCTGTAGGAACCGATATGACAGTTACATTAGTAACACATTACACAATAAATATAGCAAAACACGAACACTAATGAATAAAAAATAAATACATTTACATAGTAATAACGACAATATTTTTCAGTTGAGATAACGTCAGCACCAGTATAAAAAATTCTGAGAGAGAGAGAGAGAGAGAGAAAACTGATTTTGGTGTTGTGTCCACATGTGATCTCGCTTATTCTAACAACCGTTAATTAAGTGTTGTATAAGCGATAAATGCCCAGAGAGAGAGAGAGAGAGAGAGAGAGAGAGAGAGAGAGAGAGAGAGAGAGGGGGGAGGCGTTTGGGCGGGCGGGTGAATTCCTATTAATATCTCATGAATAGTTTAACCCGGCATCCTTAGAAGACCTCGAGAACTTGTCTGACTTAGAATGAAAGGATGAAAATTTTGAATACCAGAAACAGTTACTCTCAGCTCGAGAAATTCGAGTGATTTCGGTAAAATTCTGAAACCGAATGCCTGTAATAGTTTCTTATTTAGATCTTTATAACTGCAATTTTTGTGGAAAGTTGCTCGGTTTCGTAAAATCTTTTATGAAACAAAGGATATTTTATGTACAAGTTGCTTTTGCGAAGCAATGAAGCGTGCATGAAGGAAGTGTAGGACTATTGGCGTTTTGTTCGTCGTGACGGAATCGCCAATGAAGATAACTAAAGATGTTTCTTAAACATTGTTTACTGACATCCGTTTTTTATCTTGAGTTCTTCATGGGTGGTACTAGGAGACGGACACCTCCAATTTATAATAAATAAAAGAACGGAGAGAACTGAAAAGCTTCGTCTCAAACTCTCACGATCTAAATCAGTAGTGGTTCATTTCCATCTAGAAAGGAGTCTGTCCAGACCAAACTTGTATGTATATATATATATATATATATATATATATATATATATATATATATATATATATATATATATATATATATATATATATAAACAAAAGATTTAAACAAAGATTTTGTGACAGAAAATCTGCATTCCTTCGGTTGATGTGTGACATGAGACTTTCCCCGGTTCTCATTTGGCCGAAATGAGAGCCAAATGCTTGAAACCCCGAAAATTGTTGACGTTTCTATCTCATATCAGCTGGGAGGAGGCTGATCGCACCCAAATGCTGGGAACTTATACAGGATGGATGCCGCCCTCGTTGACTTATAGCTGCCAGTACTTGCATCTGCCACCTTCCATAGGCAGGACCTTTTAGATTCTCTCCTGTTGAGATCATGATAGCGAATGACTGAGATTTCCCTGTATAATAAAAGATATCCAGAAAATCAGATAAAGCACGAGGATGTAAAGTTGGAACTTGGTGAAAACCCCACAGTTGCACCAAGAGGTAATAGTTGGAGAGGATGGAGGAGGTGAATTAAAAGGCTAAAAAGTGGGGCCGAAGGGACGCTACAAACATCCACCAGTATTGTCCACTGTACTCCACGTGAGGTGCGTTGACAGCACTAGCCTCTCATGGGATGGTAAAAAATTTCGTCTAATTCAGAGACTATAAAATGTCGGAGCAATGAGGAAACGCACAGGTGATGCAACATGAAAGACACTCTTTGTTAGTGCTCGGAAGCCTCGATTTTTTCGCACTGACACCCAGTTTAACATTCGTTTTCTATGCAAAAGGACAGTGTTGCTTTTCTTAAGCAGAGGGGGAACTCTACCATCCAAAACTGGATCAAGACGCAAAATGCGCCACATTCCGTCTTCCACCTCCATGGCTCTGCCGTCAATAAACATTTTCCATAAAAACAGAGCCGTAGGTGTTCCGACACCAGGGCCCCCACTTAATAGTTTCCACATCAAATTTGCAAGCTATAGGCCAAGTGGAGATCCCATCGCCACTCCATCTCTCTTTAGGTACAGATGACCAGCAGAGTCCTTGAAGCATCCATCAACAGTTGACGTAGAAGCACTTCGGGAATGTCAAGAGGTCTGTGATGAGTCGATGTATAGACATCGTCTCGTCCTTGATGTCTTTGTCTCGTCAACGAGAACATTAGTAAATATTGACCCCAAATCAAGAGACACCGTAATTCCCCGAGTGGGATCATATCGTTGGAAGAGGTCAAGGAAGTGTTGCCGACCTGAGGCTGTAGATGTTAGAAACCAGGCATCGGAAGTCTTCTGTCCTTTTACGATACGAAACAATGACGTAGGGAATTGACTCACCCGAGGTCTCAAGCTGAGGCCGCAACCTTCTTGCATGAAAGGGCCACATTAACATTCTCAATTTAGATGAAGGCCACATATTAGAATTGTTCGAACAATCGAAGGAAGTTCGCGTTTTTCTCTTATTTACTTTAAGTATAGACACTGGGCCACTTATTGCTATAAAAGTACTGTTGCTATAATGAAAAGATATTTAATAAATACTAGTTTATTTTTTACAGTACACAGAACGACAAGATAAGGCTAATCCTATTTAGCTCAGCT
>NC_089777.1:2485000-2565000 GCF_040412425.1 Macrobrachium rosenbergii | reverse complement strand
AAACGTCACTGAATGAAGAATACGCACTTAGGAAGGCAAACAGAAAACTTCAAAGTACATGTCATAATAGGACTTGGAAAAATATTCTAGGTGAGGAGACTCGCGTCGGATATAACATGGAAGGGAAGCATTGCCAGTGGAATAGGAAGATGGTGGAACAGAGAACGAGAGGAGTGGAGTGAAGCAGACGAAGACAATTCGGGATTCTTTCACATCTTGTTATTGCTGGCATCATCCGTCTTCGTCACCAGCAACAGCATCATTGCAGAACGAGTTGCTGAGACACTAAATCACAGGGAAAGAAGACGGCGAAGCAGAATAAGTACGAGGAATGAAGGAGAGGCACACGGTCAGCAGTATGCTGGTTATATTGTGTGGTTTTGAGAGTGCTGGGGTGCAGCGAGAGAGAGAGAGAGAGAGAGAGAGAGAGAGAGAGAGAGAGAGAGAGAGAGAGACTAGCACTAGTCTGTAACTCTATCTCACTTTAAGCGGCTCAAGGCAGCCCAGGCCTTACCAGCACCAACCGTTGCCCTTCCTTTTGGTGTCGGGAGCAAGGCGATATGACTACAGTGTTCTTTAAATTGTGGCTCCATTACTTCTAGAAAACCTATTTCTAGGTATTTTATAAGTTTCCAATAAGCTTCCTGTTTCATTACTACAGCAACTTTTCCGAAATTCGATTGGAAAATGCTATACGTGGAGCTAGAATGTAATACAGATAGATGCAGCGTGTGTATATTCAAACACTGTGTGTAAGTTAAGTTGGGTCATTAACCAAAAGGGCGTAGGATTTTATCAAATTAGAGGAACATCTTAAAAGATGGTTTAGAGGAAAGTGATATGAGAATCTATATTAAATGCGATGAAAGGTACTACTGTATAAGGAATGGTTTAACAAAATTAATGTTTATCATTTTCATAGCTAAGATTATAGCACTTGGGAAAAAGAGAGAAGTGTCATCTGAAACCGTATACCAGATGGTCTTGAGATTTTTAGACCGTGTTACGGTTTTTACGATGATTTGTTGTTTAATTTCAGCTGTTCAGATGATTTTTAGTTCGTATTTCATTTGATCATCTTAATTTTAGTAACAAGACAAAACTCGTCACTCGTCAACACAGTTCATGGTTGGTTAAGAAAAAGCCACTGTATCAAACAAAAATTCATCTAAGCTGGACCAATGGTCGGCCGATTGCCTCCCCCCTATCTATGGGAGTTTTCAAAAACCCAGTTAATGCACTCCCCAAACTTCACTGACAGATTAAGGAATTGTCATCTAAGTGGACGTATTGTTAGTTTTGACGTTAACGCCTTGTTCACTAGCGTACCATTAAGTGACGTTTTATCATTTCTGGAAAGAAAACATTCAGATTTGCTTGATGTTCCCATTGCAATTAAACCTTTCCTTGAATAAGTGAGGTTTTGTGTCAAGTCCACCATTTCAGTTTTCTGTGAAAGAAAACTATTGGGATGGCTTTTTGTCTGTCCTTCCGCCCTCAGATCTTAAAAACCACTGAGGCTAGAGGGCTGCAAATTGGTATGTTGATCAGCTACCCTCCAATCACCAAACATACCAAATTGCAGCCCTCTAGCCTTAGTCGTTTTTATTTTATTTAAGGTGCCAACAACACAGGCCACCACCGGGCTGTGACTGAAAGTTTCATGGGCCGCGGCTGAGAGTTTCATGGGGCGTGGCTGTGAGTTTCATGCAGCATTACACGCTGTACAGAAAACTCGACTGCACCGAAGAAACTTCGGCGCATTTTTTACTTGTTTAAGTTTAATGGCAAATATACCAACAAAAATTCGGAGTCGCCATGGGCTCGCCTCTTTCTCCGGTAATTGCTAACCTGCATATGGAATACTAACTTGGTGACTGAATGGCTGACAGCAGTTCCCCTAAACTTACGTCCTATTTTATGGAGTCGATGCGTTGACGACGTTTTTGCAATATTTCCACACAACGATGAGTGCTTGCATTCGTTCTTTGCAGCACTTAATAACCTTTCCCGAGTATTGATTTCAGAGCTGAATGGGAAGATCATGGCATTTTACCACTCCTTGGCGTGGATGCACACCGATCAGGCAATCAATACGCATATAATGCATATAGGAGGCCCACCCACTCAGCGTTAGATACATGACTTTTCTAGTCAATCAACCTTTGCTAAGAAAAGTGTACAGTACTCGCAGGACTGTCCCTTCGAGCTCACAGAATTTGTGACCTTCAGTTTTTAGAGAGAGAGATTGTTTACATATATGAAACATTTAGCCACTTAGGATATTCATAACATTTCATCTCTATAGCCTTATCCGCCGCTAAATGGTTGTTCTGCAACATTAGTAACAACAGCCAGGCTGACTTCACAAATGTTGTAAAATTGCCTTCTTCCAAAGAATGAGTAATGTTGAAAGAGAAAACAAGCAAGAATTTTGATCAACAGAAAATGATTCTCGTTTGAACCTATAGCAACTCGTTAAAACAGAAGCTTTGCAAGATTTCTGTTAAGAATCTTGAGTTAAATTCCGGGTTCTACATTATTCCTTGTAAAGACTGAGCCCAAGTCTACGCAAGGGAGACTGGAAGAGATTGCTCAGTCAGATTAGCCGAGCATAAAAAATGCATGTGGGATCGGTGCCAGTAGCAGTGCCGTCGCTAACCACTGTCTCGAGTTGGACCATCAAATTTCTTTTGATATGGCGAAGACTATCTGCAAGACGCATTATGCCGATAAAAGAAGAATAGTAGAAGAACCTTTGGATACTTTCCAGGGAAACAAGGCCTTCACCTCCAAAGACATGTTCACAGACCGCCTACCTAAGATGCCTGACAGCCAATCTGCTATTAGGCATTTTGGAAGATATTGCTCCTTCGGCCAGCAAACAACTCGGCTACTTATAGAAGAATAAGAAGACGCCTTCAGGAAATGATAATACACAAGGAAGAGCCCGGCCTGACAGTTTCCACTTTCGTTGCTCTATTAAATATTTGTATTTTTACTCTTATTTCTTTGTAAACCTTGTCATTGTTGTTTAACGCAGCTGAAGAGGACCTTAGTGAAGGTCGAAAGCTCCTGTTATATTATATTTATTCACTTAAACTTTGTTTTATGCGGTGGTTTTTTCTTAGCAGTTCTACAGTAGGCTTACCCCGAGTACAATTTCCCGTTATTGTTTAAATCTTTCATTACAGAGCCACCCTTAGTCTTGAATCTCACTCACACACACCTCACCAACACACACACACACACACACACAGAGAGAGAGAGGTGGATATGATGAATAGTTTCACCCCTGTGGGATAAATGTCTTATCGGGACCCTACCGCTTTTTATTTCTCTCTCTTTTTCTCAGGTCATTTATCTTTTTTTCACAAATCACAAGTAAAATACAACTCGTTTGGGCTGCCCGCGTGAGGGAGATCCCACGTTGACACGTCAAAGCAATATCTTTCCCTTATTCACTTATTCACAGATGTCTTAGAAATCATTACTAGTCGGTTTATCTGCTAGTTCGGATACTACAGCTTGTTCTCATATGTCGTCCTACCAGATTTCCTATACGGTATAGGCGTCTCACCTATAGGCGTCTGTTGACCGACGGTTTCAAGGAAATGGTTAAAACTCCTTATATTTCTTATTAGAAAACATGAAGTAGACCGAATCTCGGTATTTGTCACTGTATCTGCCTAAGATGATTTGGTGCAGCGGAAGGTTTCTTCATGTGAGGGACATATGATTGCAGCTCAGTTATAACATCACCAAAGACATGCATTAGAGCATTCATCTTCTGATGGTTTTATTACCAAGGAGAATCTTACATAACTTGCAGCAGACATTTTTGTATTATAAGAATTTTCTCCTGTCAAGAAACGGCGATGCCATAATGATCAACTATGAGAGGGAAGAATCGTCGCTTCTTCGGACATATACAGAAGTGCAACTATAACCAATTGTTTGCTTCATTTGCCAGAAACATTAACTGCAAAGTCATTTATTGTGGACACTAGTTGCATTATCAAACAGAAGCTGAATGTAACAAAAATTCAATGTCTTATTTACATCGTCAGGATTTCTTCCAGAATTCGGTATCTTTGGTGGATCTATCGAGCTGACGCATGATGAAGATATGCAAGAATTACTGTCTTGAATAGAAACAGATTCTCTCGGAGGGCAAGGGGCTAAGAAGCAGCTTTGAACCGACATCTTCCCAAACATGTTGACCATCAACATCTCCAATACATTGCTAAACTCAATTACAAATGTGCCTTATGGTATTTGAAAGAACTCAAGATGATGCAAAAGATTAGCATAGTCGAAAAGAATGAATTTATAAACTGAGGTGGCATAATCAAGTAGTCTATAAAAGGGAACACTTAGTCGCGATCTTAGCTATAGAATCTCTCACTGAGGCAGTAGGATCATGAATCTACACACAAACAGACAGTTCAGAATATTTTTCTTCTATTTTTTTCACCATAAGGTTTTCCTTGCTCTTTGAATTTTTAAATATAATTTGTTTCACTGTAGCCTTTACAATATCCTTATCTTGTCGTTAGTTAATTTTTATTAGAAAATGGCCTTGCTTATATCTTGTTAGTTTATCTTTGACGAATAAGGATCCTTATCCATTTCATGTGTTAGCTTTTGTTCGACTGCGATGACTCCTTATTTATTCCTTTTTTGAAATGTAATTGCCACGAAAACAGGACCTTCCTTTTTTGCACACATTTTCTTCTGTGGAAGTTGCCTTGGTTATTGTATTCTTAGTTGCGTGATTTGACGATAAAGACGTCTTGTCTTTCATTGGTCTTTTATTGGCAAAAAGTGCCTTATTCACATATTTCTTTGGTTTGATCCTAATCTGAGGTAAACATTCCTTTAGGCTAAAATATTTTCGAACAGCCTATTAATTACTCATTTTACCTGGGTTTGGGTAAAATGTCGGCAGAAAATTCGTTACACTCATCACCAATCGCCACACGCTGAATATTATCGATTATCAACGTAAGGTTTACATTTTTTTTCTCTTTTTAAACTGCGGCTTGACTGGAGCACCGAGACCAATCTGTGCTTCCTTGTAAGATTTTGCTTTCGAGTCCTGGCTGGTCATCGTCACCATGGCTTATTTTTTGGAGGCCTTGTGTCGACCCTTGTTATGGTTTATAACTTGTGTTTCTGGTTCACAGGTTGTTGTAGTTTCCCAGTATAAATAATTCACGGGTTTCTTAAGACACAATTCGAAGAGTGAAACTGTTAAATGTCCCCGTGCTGAATGAGACAGTATCATGGCGTTATCACGAAATCTTTTAACTTGCAGAGGACGCAGGGGCGCGCAACCTAATGCCCTTTCATAACCTAAGCCGAAAAAATCATATTAGAATGCTTCACAAAAGCCGCTTGATCACGATTATTATCCTCTTAACAAGACACGGCAACACATTTCTAGCCTCACTGGAGCAAGGAAGAATTAAAGACGTGGAATATTCATGGAGATACCAAATGGAACTTATGAAAAGCGAAAAGCAAAAGCCAATGCACCGGCGAACCGCAGGGACACCGAAAACAGAAAAAATAAAATATGTAAAGAAGTTAATGAAATTGGACGAATAAACAATTGCGTTCAGCTTTTGTCAACAATGATGATGACCAGCTGAATGGATATTGCTCTACAAACGCAATTCTGGCACCAGTACTTGATGAACTTTATGACTTTCACTGACAGAGGGAGAGAGAAAGAGAAAGCATGCTGCGTCATTATAAAAGTAAGCGATCATTCTTTCAATTGTTTATGATTAAATCTTTTCTATGGTTCTTCCCTTTCATCTTCTGGCTATATCCGAAATATGTAACACTTTCTCAGGCCAAATAATGATCATATTTGAGTATATATTACTTGTACTGGCGCCTTTAGTCACTTGTTCCCACTTCTCTTCTCTGACTCTCCGAACATGTACTTCCTAGTCGAGATTCAACAACGACACTTCGGGTTGGTCTCGGAACGGCTTGCACATTTTTGAGGAAATTTACTTTGCAACTATCGACTGCAGGCGCTTCCGAGCTTGTCAGTCCCATAACTGAACTAATTAACTCATCTTTGACTCCTTGGGAGGCTGCTGTGACCCAATTTACTGGTGATGTAACGGACTGCTTATTCACCACACTTCCGGATATCGCCTTGAGCAAACCCCCACTCTCGCTTTTCAGGGCAAATTTCAGAGATCTCTTACCATTTATGACGTTCTTAGCCAAGTTCTTTTTGATTCCAGTGAATGTTGTCATTTCAGTGTATTCACTGAAATTGATGACCAAAATATCTGAAGTCTTCAATGTGTTACAGTCTAATTAGGCGGAGGCAAAAATATCTCTCGGCGTGTGAAAGTTTTTTGAAATGCACAGATAACTGGGACAAAAAACTTAACGTTCTTTTCGGACTCTCATCGAATGTGAATAAGAAGAGAAACAAAGGAAACAGAATGACCTCGTCTTGACGGATGTGTGTGTGTGACAGACCCTCCCATTCAGAGGTGGAAGGTTAGAGGAATGGGACTTACAAAATTAGTATCAGGACTGTTGTTGAAAGATATCGAACGTCCAGTCTGTCATGTGAGGCGCACTGTAGACAGGATTCAAAGGTTTTTTTATTTGTTCCTTCAGCCCAACTGCAATGCTTTTTGTTTCTCATTCTTTCCACCTGGTCTCTTCCCACATAACTGTGCAAGACTTATCTAACTTTGTCCTGCTTATTTTTCTACCACTCATTTAATAATAATAATAATAATAATAATAATAATAATAATAATAATAATAATAATAATAATAATAATAATAATAATAATCCAAGTCTCTCGCATGCTCTCTGTCGATCCATGGACTTCAAGGCACTTCTGGGTCTTCAAAATTATGCAATCTTTTCACCATCCCGTTTTCTCCTTTCTTTCTGTATGGCCAGACCATCCTAAAACACTCGTATCTATCGAATTAACTCATGCATACCTTTTTAATCACTTCAGCATTTCTTTAGGTTCCCTCTTTTACAGTCATTTTCACTCTACATACATATATATAAATAATGTATATATATATATATATATATATATATATATATATATATATATATATATATATATATATATATATATATATATGTGGATGGAGGAAGGTCGTATGTCAAAGACTTCTAAGAGAAGAGAGGTCCCAAAGAACGCCTGAGTTTGCATGCATAAGGACATTTTTGAACCAACTCATATTTAAAGAAATGAAGCGTGGATATTGGCTATGAATGAAGGAAACAAGGCTGAAGCAGTCGAGTTTTATTGTTTGAGTAGTAGGCTATATATATATATATATATATATATATATATATATATATATATATATATATATATATATATATATATATATATATATATATATATATGTATATATATATATACATATGTATATATATACATATATATATATATAAATATATATAAATATATATATATATATATATATATATATATATATATATATATATATATATATATATATATATATATAAAAGTCGACAGCTTCAGCCTTGTTTCCTTCATTCGTAGCCAACATCCACGCTTCATTTCTTTAAATCTGAGTTGGTTCAAAAATTTCTTTATCCATGCAAACCCAGGCTTTCTCTGGGACCCTCTTCTCTTAGAAATCTTTGACATACGACCTTCCTTTGTCTATTTCGTGGCTCCCTTTCTCCCATATATATATATATATATATATATATATATATATATATATATATATATATATATATATATATATATATATATATATATATATATATATATATATATATATATATATGCGTGTGTGTGTGTGTGCATGCCCAAGCGTGAGTCCTGATCCCTGTGGAGGGATGTCCCCAGAAGAAAATAAAAATATCTATTATATTTACTTTCAAATACCGAATTAAGATGAATGTTGGCATTCTTCCACCATCCATATAAACATTTATTGCTACGTCTTGAAGTTTTTCATTTATGAAGTCTCATAATTTTACTTTTGGCTGCATTCCCTCAAAAGTTCTGTTTACATGGACTACAAAACCATTTGTTTAGTAACTGCATTTTCTTGTCACTAGTCCCGGTCATGGCTATAATGTCATCTCTAAACATCAGCCTTTTCATGCTCCATTCACGATCCCTTTTCTCACTCTACAGTTTTACAACTGCATCTGATGATCTTTCCTTGACTTCTTGCATTTCTCATGAATACAGATAATGAAATATCTTGGAGACACAACACCCTTGTCTTAGACTCTCTTTAGCGACCAGACCAGCCACCCTCCTGTCTGCCTATTCTGACTCACTCTACAGTATACCTTCATCATAAAGATTTTAAAACCCTTCCAACATCATACCCTGCAGTCCCCTATACATTATGTCTCAGTCAGTTCTTTATACACCATTTACAACGTTTTTTGTCATCTGTTTAACTTTCTCAGTCAAAATCTTACATTACACCCTATTCAAAGTAATGTTCTTCCCTTATAATTCTTAGTCACCTCTATAACCTCTATCCTTATACGTTATTCCTCTCACACACGCCTTCCGGACCTTTCCCTCACCCAGACCCCTCATGCAAATTCCAACAATGAGGCCTTTCTTGTTGGGATAATGGGGATCGCAGCCGTCTCTGAGGATGACGCTGCTAACCACATGCCTTTCTGCACACCAAGATGTAACCGCTGGAGTCAACAAAGAACCAGGTACGTAATTTAATGCTTAAATTAACGAAGGCACCATGGAAATTGCTGCAAAGCGGTCTCATTCGTTTCTCTCTTGCCCAGGACTGGCTTTGGCACCACATCAGTCCACAGGCACACAACTTGATGCCTCAAGTACAGGACTAGGAGTTGTATTGTTGCAAAAAGCAAAAACTAGAATGAGGGCGGTATATTATGCTAGTAGGGTTTTAAATCCAGCAGAAAGAAACTACAGTACCACAGAAAGAGAATGTTTAGCTTTATATTGGGGTTTGAAGAAATTTAGACACATACTCTTAGGTCATAAGGTTAATGTGTTGGGTTAATGGGCTTACTGATCACAAACCCGTTTGTGACTTATTTAAAAAGAGAGCCTTTACCAACAACATGAAGTTCAATAGATGGTTCATTAGTATATTAGAATTTGCTCCAGAATTCAGGTATATTCCAGGGAAATTAAACACCTTGGCAGATGCATTATCCAGATCTCAAGAAGAAACAGAAAAATGCATTACCACTAATACCTTTTGTTTTAGTTGTCAGGTAGTAGATTTAGATCTCGAAAGAGTAAAAATACAAGAAAATGATGCAGAAATCAGACAGATAGTAGGACAGTTAATGACAGATGAATCTTTAAAACCTGATTTTCAATTGATAAATGGACTGTTGTATAAAAAGCCAACAGAGAAGAATGGTTGTTCTTGTCTATACATCCCAAAAGCACTAATCAGAGAAGCTTTAGAACTAACACCCTCATATAAGTTAGCAGGACATCCTGGAATTAAAAAGACAAGCAGAATCATAACGAGAAATTATTTTTGGCCACATTGTAGTGAAGATGCCAAAAACTTTGTACAAAACTGTATAGTTTGTAATCAACATAAAGATAACGTAAATCTTAAAGCTCCACTTGAAAAATATCCATCAGAATTAAATCCATTTCAAGTAGTCACTATGGACGTTTTAGGTCCATTTCCAACCACTGTTAGAGGAAATAGACAAATATTAGTCTTCTTAGACTATTTAACTAGATATGTAGAAATAGTACCAGTAAGAAATAGGGATGCAGCGACAGTTGCAGAAGCTCTTAAATCTAGAATTATCACAAGACATTCATGTCCACAAGTTCTTCTTTCGGACAATGCTGCTGAGTTTACTAGTGATCTTTTAAAGAAAATATGTGAATTTTATTAAATAAATAAGTGTCAGATAACAGCTTATTAACCAAGTTCTAATGGAGCAGTAGAACGAACTAATCGTAAAATAAAGGATATCCTGAAAACTTGAGTGAGCCCACGGACAGAAGATTGGGACTTAGCATTAGAAGACCTAGAATTCACATTGAATAATACTGTAGACGAGACAATAGGAGAATCCCCACACTTGATGCTATATGGTTATCAGAAAAGAATGCCTAACATTATTTGACGATGCAACACCACCCAGACATACTTATAACTATGAAGACTATGTTGCATGGAAGACCAGACGTACTTACGAGACAATTATGAAAACAAGGGAAAAATTAAAAAAGGGTCATAATACTCATGCCAAATATTATAATAAAAGTACCATTAAGCCAGACAAAGTAGGTACTCAAATTTATGTACAAAATCATGTTCTAGAAGGGCCAAATGCAAAGGTATCTCCCAAATTCACTGGACCATATAGAGTTGTAGAAGTGTTAAAATTAAACAAATATAGAGTAATCAATGAAAGTTATCTAAAAAAAAAGTAGTTCACTGGAATCATATAAAAGTAGTAAAAACAGATCCATGGTCTTCTGAAGATATAGATAACATAAGACATGAAAATGGTGTAGATAAGGTTGAAACCTAAAGATATGATCTGCGAAGCAGACAGAGTTAATTATGTTTATAAATGTATATGTATATATAAAATGTGATGTATGTAAAAATGTGTAAATATATAGAAAGTCTGATAAAGGTCTATTCTTACAGATACAAAATGCCACTGATCTTTATGATAGTCTTATTTGGGCTAATTTCCTCAGAAGTGGAAATAAGAAAAGGATCATTGTTCAAAAGGCATGGTAACGTTAAAATGATTAAGGACTTAGGCATCATAAAGCTAGACATATCATCAGTGTTAAGCAATGAGAAAAAGTTAAAGGACATACAACAGGATATTGGGAGAATTCTGCAGAAAGGGGATAATAACAGTGTTACATTTTTGCTAGAAAACTTAAGTGCAGAAATAGAAATGACTGTAAAAACCAGATCAAAGCGATCCCTCCTACCCTTCATTGGAACTGCTTTGAACACATTATTTGGGGTAGCCACAGAATCGAATGTTGAACATGAAAAACAAAGAATTGACAGACTAGAAAAGTGGGCTTCAACAGGAGGAACAGTAATAAATAAAGTAATAAGTTCCCAAAATCAGAATACAGAACAAATAGAAAAACTGAAATGTTTCATAAACAAAGTCACCAAAAATGTGACGGACGAACTGAATAAATTAGAAAATATTCAGTTCTTGAATATCGTCGCTTTAGAAAGCGAAGTTGTGTTGCGGGAACACAAAGGTGTTTTGAATGCTATTTTGCTGGCTTACAAAGGTATTCTGAGTCCAATCTTAATAACTCCTAAGGAACTTGAAGATATAATTAAATTTTATATCATGGAAACCCATTTACAGCCGCTTGTAGAAGATGTGTTCATGTATTACAGTTTAATAAGTGTCAAAGTGCCTTTTAATCAGATTATATTGATTGTACCTTTCAACACTAAGATCACAAATACCTTAATCGCGCTGTATCCATTTCCCATGTTGGTTAATAATCAACCTATCATTCAAAAGGGAACAATCAAACATTTTGCATTAGAAGAGGAACACGCTTTGTTGTTGTCGTTCTTTACAGAACAGAAGTTTCAAGAGTGTATTTTATTAAGGGAACAGGAATATATATGTAATTTTGAAAATTTATACAAAAACACTAATGCATATCCGTGTATCCAAGAGATTATGTTAAATCAAAATCAGGAAAAAGAGGTGCTTATTGATGATGAGGTTTTGTGTTTTCTATAGATATTGTTGTGGCTAAGATTAAATGTTACAACATAACTGCAGAGGTAAAATTCAAGAATGTTAAATCTTTTACAACATCCTGTCAAGTAATTATTCCTAATCAACTGTACTACGAACCTGATGTTTTCACCAAATACACCTTCAATAAAAATGTGCCATATAAGACTTATTAGCAAAAAACTGAGGAATTTAAATTGTCTCAATTAGAATTAAAGAAACTTGACAATTTGAACTATGTTGATGAATCTCTCTACTATAAAGACACTGTCTCCCCAGTTTTGTTATTGTTCAATCTGATGCTAATAGTGGTGTTTGCTGTTTTATCCATAATTATAGTAAGGAATCTCGTGATCAGAAAAGTACAAGAGATTTTGACAGAGTTAAGAGGAAACAATAATTGATAGTTGATGTTAACATCATGTATACAGTATGTTAATATTGTTTTATTTTTTCATGCAAATGAGATACTGTACTTTTATTGTGTTTGATTATAATTTAGTGTGATGCTTTAATACACATTTATGAGTATATTTTTTACTCCAAAGTTGGAGAAACAGTTTTTGTTATGTCATTTTATTACCAATTTGATTTTTAATATTATATCCATTTTGTTGTTTAAACACTGAGGAAAATGTTGGTAGGTGACCGAGTGATATGTAGTGATAACTAGGAATTCTGAATATTCTAAGTGTTAATCAAAATAATGAAAGAGAGAGAGAGAGAGAGAGAGAGAGAGAGAGAGAGAAACAGAGAAACCCTTCATTGTTAGACATTGATAGTTAGAGAAGAAGGGAGAGAGAGATTTAGAAATAACGAAAGAGAGAGAGAGAGAGAGAAAGAGAGAATTTCAAAACATCTCTGTTTTGGCTATGCTGTCACCACAAAGCCAGAACTCAGAACAAAGACGTTTGTAAACTAACGCCAGTACAGCAAAACCGTGTCGTGATTAGAAAAGCAAGACACGGGTACGTGTTATGATCGTGTCGTGGTTATGAAGCCATTACGACTGCTCTTAATCGAGTTCATAATCAGATTCGTAACAAAACGCATGGTGGCCTTAGTGGTATAAATAGCCACTGGAAGTTATAAGTTCTGGTGGCGTCAAAACACCTCCTTTTGAAGGCGGTGCTTTTTCCAGAAATCCACCCAAAATGGGCTGTCTTTAGATTTACCTAACCAATTAAGCATCTACAGGGCCAGACCAAAACCAAGATTCCGCCTGCAGAGGGGTGGGACAAAAACTTCCAAAAATCCTTATCAGGTCCAGTTCTGAAGAGGGAAAGCAGAAAAAGGATAGAATAGAGAGTAGAGGAGGCACAGTAGAGAAGCAGCAGAGAGCAGAGCAGAGAAGGAGCAGCTAAGGCACAAAGATGAAGGCGTGAGGTTGCAAGCCTCACCTATTGTGGGTTGATAAAGAAGACAGGCTCACGTGGACTCACCCAATAACTGTACAACATTTCACCTGGTACTTCTATTGTAAAGTTATTTCTTTGGTACTAATGAAGAAAGAAAAATCAATTGTGTCTTCTTAAGACCTCCTGGGAATCTACGCTACTACATAACAAAGATAGAAAGATCAACATCTATAAAGAAGTAATCTTCTTAAACCAATAGCAGATATAAACAGACGAATAATGAATAAATGAACATTACATTTTCTTTCCTTTTCTACAAATAGTTAAGGGACACATCAAAATACCTATAAACTAACTCGGAATGCAAGCCTCTACTGAGTAAAATCAAGTTGCATGAAAACAGGAAACGCAAGAAAAGAAAAGAGTGAATAAGTAAACCTAGATAACAATTAAACGAAAACTGACATACAAAGACGGCAATGCAAGTCCGAAACTCCGAGACGGCGGTGCATGGGGCTTCAAAGTAACATAACAGATGGTATGTGCCCCGCACGACAGACCTTTACCAGTCATCCTCCCTAAAGCAGACTTTGTTTTTATCTTATATTCTTTTTTTCTCCGTTTCAGTTCTCGAGCGCAGTCTTTCTGGAGCCTTCGGCAGCCCTGTATGGTTTTAAAATATGACTTGCCTCCTACATCAAGGAGCATCTATTACAGAACTTACTGTTTGGTTATTCAACCGATTCCGATAATACGGAAGAGTGGTGCTGCATCACGTCTGAACGAACAGCTGAAGCCACCGAACGAGCAGGGCGGCCATCTTGCCCCTCCAAAAGTATTGCAAATGCAGCAAGAGTTCGCTTTGTACGCTATAAAGAACAACTTCCTTCTCGTCCTTTTTAATGCCGCTTCCGCGTCGGGCCTTTCCATGTCATATTTCTTACGTTTTAGCACATCCGCAACATTTATTTTTATATCAATAGCATAATCATAACGATAGCAAACACACTTACTGGTTACTTTTGTTATTTTCTCTCTCCTCCTCCTCCTCCTCCTCCCCCTCTTTATGCCAGCTCAAATTTTGCCGAGTAGTTGCTTATTTTGACTTGTCGTTTAGAAATGCAGTTCACAATATTCATTCACTGTCTATTTGATATGAGTTATTGTCACTATTTCAATGACTTAAAACATCACCACACTGAGATGCTGTCTAAGGTCATGAATCAGAGAAGAAATTCATCAATACAGCCGACTGCATGCTTTGTGCAGTTTCTATCATTCATGATTAATGCTAAATTTACTACACAACAAAAGAGGCCCGAAGTCCAACAGACACCATCATCTTGCTGACTTAGTTCACTTAGGAAATTACACAGCGCAACCTAAGGCTAGTTTTAACTAGACGTTTGTGGGATGTGTGCTTGAAAGTGAGCATGCTGGTTGGAATTCTATTGGTACATGAAAGTAACTAAAAGTTTTTACAAATTTTGCACTTGATCACAACATTCAAAGTACAAAATCCAATTTAAGATTGGTGGGGGGGGGGTGAAAACAAGAATGATTCCTGGGAAGTTTTCAAGCAAGACTGATATATATATCAAATTCACCGCGAGGGACTGCACGTCCTGCAGCTACGTATACCATTTGTTTATTCTGTAGTAACAAAAATAGTTCGTCTGCATATAATAATAGTTGACATAATTAAAAGAAATATAAAATAAGTTGAAAGTTTATGAATAACATCTGCATACGATCCCGAACGACTATACTTTTTTTTTCTTTTTATCTGGCGAAAATGCGCCTGAAAAAGTCGGCGGCTTGGTAAAAATTGGCTGAATGCAACACACCCGAATGGCACTGTTATAAGTATTTGGTGAGCCAAATGAAATTAGATAAAAAAAACTTCTCCCTCAAAATACCTATTTGTTAATAAGGCTACTGAGTTGAAAGACTTCAAGAAATGTGTGCCTAAGACCAAAGGTAAATATCACGTCGCCTAGGTCAACGTCTACAAAGGATTTCGGATAAACACTTTCATGTGGAACGTTTTCTGTACTTCACGTGTATTTTTAGGCAGACTGGAATAAATCGCTCTAAATATTAGACGAAACATACAACCATCAAGAGTTTACTTAGAATTTACTTGGAATTGATGAAAATGCAAAACCCTACGGGTATCTGATTTAAACGGACCAGATACTGTCGGTTTCTGTGAGCCGTCTAGCTCAACCCCTCCCCCCGCCATTCCTTCAGTCGAAGATGCTCAACCTTCGTAGGTCATTGCGAGATCTCGCCTTTTGTTTTTCCATGCATTTCCCTTCCTCTCGTAATATTTACCTTGTCTCCCATTATCCTCTATTTCTTTTCTGAGACTCCCATAAGACACTTCTTGCAGTATGTCACACACTTTTTCATCAGATTTCAGAATTTATATATGTAATTTAGATGGTCACGCCAAGCACTGGGTGGCCACTTTCGGCAACCCAGCGCTTAATACAGTGAAAAGAGGGAGCTGGAGTGGTTGGACAGCAACATAAAGAGATCCAGAAAATAAGGGAGATAAAGTTCTAGGATCTATAGACAGAGCGCGACAGTTGCCCTTGTAGTAAGAAGGAGATGGATGGCAAGACTGAAGAAACGTGAAAGGATAAAAAGCGGTCGCAGCTAAGGACCGAAGGGGCGTTGCAACCACCCTTCACCATTGCTTACAGCGCACCGCGGCTGTTGCACAACGGCACTACCCCTGTATACGGCCAACTTCTTTTTATGCTGCGACCCTAACAATACTGTTCCACTAAATGGTTTGAATGCTATCACATGGGTAGAACTGTATCTTTATAGACTGGTATCCTGGTTTCCTCAGTTGCACACACACACACACACACACACACACATACACACACATATATATATATATATATATATATATATATATATATATATATAATAGAATTACATAATGTACTATACGAACGAAATTTGTTTCAATGACCTGGATGAGACCAAACAAAAATTATCAGTTCTGTAAGTAGGGTAGGCCTAGGTAACCGTGCTCTTACTATATCTATGGAAAACAGACAAACATATATATATATATATATATATATATATATATATATATATATATATATATATATATATATATATATTATATGTATAAATATCTACTATATATACATAAAAACTACTATATACACACAAAAACACACACACACACACACATATATATATATATATATATATATATATATATATATATATATATATATATATATATATATATATACATATATATAAATAAACAGGCTTAACGTACTTCCAAAAATGAAAACTTTTGCTCTATCAAAGTCACTTAGACAAATTTCGTTTTAAAGTAAATTAGGTAATTCTATTTCATTATGTAATGCTAATCATGCCATTTTAATTTTTATTTTTTAATTGGTACCTGTCAATCATGGAGAGTATCGGAAAGTCTTTTTTGTCCATCCTTCCCGTATAAATATACAGTAGCCTACATATTGGTTATTGGCAGTAATTTATGCCATGTTGTTAGTTGCACTTCAGGGAGCAAACCTGTCAGTCTTATATTACAATAACTCGCACCTGACCACCGTGGAATGGGTGCACTGCCTCATAAAAGAATAAAGATGGCCCCTAAAACTTGTATCACAGGCCTAAAATTAAATTTTAAAAATTCAAGATTGTACGGTAACAATTATAAATTTGAAAAATTATTGAAGTAACTGTCAATACTTATAAAACAAGTAAAAAATGCGCCGAAGTTTCTTCGGCACAATCGAGTTTTCTGTACAACGTATAATACTATATGAAACTCTCAGCCGCAGCCCATGAAACTTTCTACCACGGCCCGGTGGTGGCCTGTCATTGGCACCTATAACGGTGCCAGACGTACGATCACGGTTAACTTTAACCTTAAATAAAATCAAAACTATTGAGGCTAGAGAGCTGCAATTTGATATGTTCGATGATTGAAGGGTGGATGACCAACATACCAATTTGCAGCCCTCTAGCCTCAGTAGTTTTTAAGATCTGAGGGCGGAAAGGAAAAGTGCGGACGGACAGACAAATAGCCATCTCAATGGTTTTCTTTTACAGAAAACTAAAACCCTGATGATAATGAATTTGTATAGGTACTAACATACATGTCAGTGATTCTGAAAGTCTTTCAATTCAGATGAGTGTTTTTGTGTACTTGCTGAGTTTTGAAAGCTGCAAAAACCAGAAAACAGCTGTGCAGTGGCTATTCGTTTCACCTCCCCCATAAAGTGTCACATAAAAGAAGTTTTTATCACTTCCAAGTTAAGTATATATGCTCTAGCTCGTAGAAATGTTGATGATCTCAACTTTCTTCTATATTTAGCGTGAATTGATCCAGTTAGCCTCAAAGTTGCCTTCCCTATATACGGTAAATACATGAAAATACTTTTGAATGAAAGTGTGTATTCCAAATCCATTTCAAAGTGTTTCCATCGGCGATCGTGCTATTTGCTGTAAGACTTTCGAAAACACTTCATAGCCTCTCAGCTCGGTAGCTTTATTAATGGACAAACGTATTTGAAAAAGCAAACTGGGTTATCAAGATTCGGGACACCAAGTAATTTTATGAGATATAACGATGCTATTCGTACATGTTACATTCAACCAATCACCCGCAATCTGCCGATTACCGAGTGCATTTTCACCAGAAAAAAAAAAAAAAAACATATAGGTCTGTTGTAGTAGATTATCCACTGTTGAAACTTGCTTATTGGGAAGGCGAGATGGCTGACATGCAAAGTCACTTCTGTCAACCTATAATCCGTCCACCTTATGTGGAAAATGCTAACAGCTGATTATGTGAGGTTCCAAACGAAACTAAAGGCGATGTCACAGAGCAGGCTTACCAGCACACCATTAACATCTAGCCGCCAGACTTTGGCCGAGTAGGCTAGCCAATAATTGATTGTTTTTTTTTTTTTTTTTTGCATGAAATAGCATCGCAAATTAGTTTAAATTGGTGACAAAAATTAGGTTAGCGCTTGCGTGTCATCATTGTAACAAACATTCACAGCTTCGAGCGCACAGGCATTACAAAAATTATATTTGGTACTTAGTACAAAGTTTGGCGGCATATGCTAAATTGTAACGGAAAACGCACTCATGTGACACCGCTTAAAGATTGAAATGTGCTAAAAGAAATAGAGCACATTAAAACTGACTGAGTTACAGTATTATTTGTCTAATGTCGTGATATATTCAGGATATAGCCAGTAATATCTAAAAAAAATATTATCATATTATATCCCCATGTAATCGTACTCCAAGATGTTACAAGCAAGATACGAAAGATGCTAATTAACAATGGTCAAAACATGAGCCTAGTATCAGCCTCGATTGGCGCCCTGAAGAACTAATTAAAAAAAAAAATAATGCTAGATAACTGCTCGAATGAAGGCTTCCCACATCCTGGGAATCGATAATACTGTATGATACTATGAACTCGTACTTTCATATGCCCAGCATGTAAAGCAAACGCCGCACGTAATCTATTTATTGTTTACAATCAAACTGCACAATATGGACACATTAATTACGAACGTTCCGAAATCAGAAAAACAGTAACACCCGAACTGAGCGGTATATGAAATGATCCGAAGATGCATCCACGCTAGAATGGTCAAATTTCATCAGCCAAAGGACATCCCAATGAGATAAGCGACACTACCGAGTATTCCTATTAACAGAATAATTAAACGAGTTAAATACTTGTAAAAAAATCAGTTACATAACACGGATCTGATATGCAGAAGGCAGCGAACATAATACTAAACAACAAATAAATCCAGTGAAAGTAATGACAACGTTATTGACAGTAGTTCACTTTTATTTATGCAAAAGATCGAAGTTGGCAATATAATAACTGTCTTTGACAACTGCCATGTGTACGTACGTTTCATGATCATTAATCCAACAAAAACTTACCACATCCGCACGCACTCGGGGTACATAAAAGACACAAGCACACCCTTCGTAATCACGAAGGGGAGCCATGAAGTCAGTGCACCTCACGTTGTGCACTGTAGGCGTTACTAGAAGTTGTTTGCAATATCCCTTCTGCCCTTGTCTATACCTGCTTTTATGACCTTTATCTCCGTTCCCAATTCCTTTCTTCCATCTTGCTATCCAACCACTCTAACCCCCTCTTTTCACTGTCTTAAGCGTTGAAAGGCTAAAGTGCTTTGCTTCATAGCCAAATTTTCATAAACCATCATCACATCCTTAGACTATCCATATAGGCTAGGTCTGGAAATTTCGTATAAGTTATTCAGTTTGGTAAAATTTTCACTTAATCGCTTTCGTTGTTTAATGTCAATGAATATACGAAAACAGATAAAATGCTCCAGATAGACCCATGTCTACCGTCTCACTATGAAAATCCTTAGGCGTTTCAGGGTCAGTCTATGAGGTTTCGATTTGAAGGAGACTTGGAATTCAACATTCCTCTGACCTGACTGGAGTTTTTTCATTTGCAGAGAAGTTCCCCGTATCTCTCTTTCCAGATACAGGCAAGTAAACTTTTTCAATATCGCTAGTATATAATCACATTTGTAATTTAACCGCCTTATAATGTTTACAAAATGACTTTGTAAAATAAATACATAAATATGACCCTAAATGCTTTCACGCTGATCTTGCTTCACCTGGCGGCGCTTTGCAGCAACTGCTGGTTGTGGTGGTAGCATTTAGCCATAGCTATTAGACCAAGGCCTAATGCTTCTCTTGGTGAAGAAATATCCAAGTCCCGTATGCCTTTAAAGAACTGGCTGTGAGTGCTTAATCTGTTTTATCATTTTTGTGTTACGTGCTCCTGGTAAGATTCCGAATCAACGAATCGTTTTTAGAAGTTAGTCCATTGGTGGTGCAAAGCACAAATAGACCTGTCTCGCGAAGGAAATCTGCATTGATTCCTGATGCTATAGTCTCAGACACTATGGTTTGATATCCAGCCTCTTTGTAACTACAAGACTGTATACTGTAATGACAAAAATTGAAATTGCCCACCGCTGACAGCAAACTTGGTTGCAAAATGCCTTTTTAGCGTAATAGCATGGTTTCCTTATGAATTGAATATTTCACTTAACTGCAAGAGATGTTAGCGTTCTAAACGTAAAAAGAGCTGCAAGCGACGTTAGCCTTCTAAACGTAAAGAACAGCAAGTGGTGTTAGTGTTCTAAACGTCAAAGAACTGCAAGTGATGTTGGTGTTCTAAACGTAAAAGAGAGATAAAGTATCACCCGTCTTCTTATTCAAAAGTCGGTGAAAGCAGGGCTGTTCTTGGCGTTTGATACAAGAGTAACGAAAGAATGTGATATGACCACGCAACAACGGGTCGGTTTAACTGTGGTGTCACATTTCCACACCACTTACTTCCACGTCCCCTAAATTTTATATTCATTCGACTATCGGTAAAATTCAACGTAAATATAAAAAATATATGCTCTCCCCTTACTGTATAAAAATCATTTCCCGTAAACGTATGTTAACAGGAAAATTTGAATGTTTATCACTATATGGGTCTCTTGACACGCCACAGAATTAATTGATAGTGACAACGGGACTATTATATAGATCTAAATATTAAATGCATTTACAATATCACTTTGCAAAGAACTTCTCATATCAAGTTAATCACAATCACTTTTTACATTTATTAAAATATTTCTAAATAGGTTTAAGTTACCTTAATTAGACGGAAACATAAAGCTATCACTCTGTTATAGTCTGCATTCTATGTATCACTCAAGACATCTCTCGATCAACTTCTACTGCTTCGTAAGTTGGCGCGTAAACAACCATTCTTTGATGGTTCTTTATTAATTTGTTATTATACGAACATATATATAAATATGCAAATGACCAAGAATATAGGTTACTGAATCACATGAGATAAGATGATATATTTGACCACAATAAACCCCTGAAAAGAGTGTGGACATTTTTCCACACTTGGTGTGGCAGACAGTAAAATGAAGACGCCACTTCTGCACCAGATTATCTTCTGCATCAAAACTTCCACACCGGAGGCCACATTTCTACCTTTCAGTTACCAAACTGAATTTCCCTCCAGTTCTATAGTCGAATACAGTGTTGCCGAAACGTACAAGTGCGGCCTCCGGTGTAGAAGTTTTTCATGCACAACATGATCGTGCGCAGAAGTGGCGTCTTCATTTCACGGTCTGCCACACCAATGTGGAAAAAAAAAGTCCACACTCTTTTTAGGGGTTCATTGTGGTCAGATATGTTATTTCTTATATTACTTGATTCATTTACCTATATTTTTGGTCATTTGGGCACATATATATTTTTATATAAAGATGGCTGAATAAAGAACCATCAAAGAATGGTTGTTTATGCACCAAATTATAAAGCAGTAACAGTTGATCGAGGAGTGATGCTTTGATTGACACAAAGAATGCAGACGATAACAGTGACAGCTGTAGGTTTCCATCTATAATTAAGGTAATTCAAATCTATTTGACATTGCTTTAATAAATGCAAAAAGGTTATTTGCAAGTGATAGTGTAATTGCATTTAATGTTTAGATCTATATGATTGTCTCATTATCACTGAATGCTGTAGCATGTCAAAGAGACCCATATAATGATAAACATTTAGGTTTTCCTGTTAACATTTGTTTACTTAAGGGAAATAATCTTTAGACGGTAAAGGAAAGCAATATGGCTTTATATACGTTAGATTTTACCGATGGTCTAATACATATAAAATTTAGGCGTGCCTGGAAATCAGTGGTGTTGAAATGTGGTAAAACTGGCTGGATAGAATATGAAATTTAGGCCAAAGGCCAAGTGCTGGGACCTACGAGGTCATTCAGCGCTGAAACGGAAATTGACAGTAAAAAGGTTTGAAAAGTGTAACAGGAGGAAAACCTCTCGGTTGCACCATGAATCAATTGTTAGGAGAGGGTGGAAATTAAGATGGAAGAAAGAGATTATGAACGGAGGTACAGTAAAAGGAATGAAAGGGGTTGCAGCTAAGGGCCGAGGGGACGCTGCATAGAACCTTAAGTAATGCCTACAGTGCACCGCATGAGGTGCAGTGACGGCACCACCCGCTACGGAGAATTCTATAATCGGTGACTTCATCAAGCACACGAGAACAGCAGAGCCATCAATTGGCATTCTGACAAAACATATCAAGTTTGAGTTTACTCGAGTGCCTGTTTCTTTTCCTGTTTGTAATGTCTTTGAGTCGTGGTCCCCAGACATGTCCGTTTTATGGTAGCCTCACCTTCAACGAGCTTTAAAGTCTACCACGTTCATGGACATGGTGAGATTTTTCGGACGATCAAAAAATCCTGTTTCCAGAAAGGGCAACACAAATTGAGGCTGTCACCGTCTGCATTTTGTGTTCGCGTGTTTCTAAGAACCATTAAGAAAAAGCAAAACCATTTAACAGCTTTAGTTGCTTTTCTCTCAGTCAATGGTAGTCAGCCCTGCTCCACCCCTAAGAGAAATAAGCGGAGCTCACATGATCTTTCGTGAATGTTATTCATGGGATTGACATTATTTGCAGAATGTCTTTCATGAGAACACGCAATCATTGTGGAATGTCATTCCTACCATCAGTCAACACTGGTGGCGACACAGCGCGTGACGGCTGGACTGGGATGAGCAACAGGGCGAAAGCGAGTGTTGCCATAATGCTGGCATTTTCCTTAAACCCAAGTCGTAACCGTAAGCGATGAGTGAAAGACTGAATAATGAAACGCAGTGCCTTCACTCATTTAAACCTCTTGAATGAAATAAGATTAACGACATGAATGACTTTTATCATTACTTTCGAATGAATGAAGAAAGTTCCATAACAACGAAAAAACCTAGACCTAGTGAACTGCTTTGAGTAATCTTTTCTGGAATCTGTTTGCCTATTTATTGATTTTTATCCTACCATATTCTGTAAATCTACTACTACTATATTTAGCTAATGATTTTTATGCAGTATACGTAATGACCTACCTTGTAATTCATTACGTATACTGCAAGTCCTACTGCTGGTGTAGCCTCCATTTTGCTTCGGCTCTTTGTAGGTTTTTCCGTGTCCTTTAGAAAAAGCAATTCATGGAAAACCCACGAAGAAGGTTCATAAATATTCTCAATACTAGCGCCATTTCTTTTACTCAGAGGCTTGAATTTTCTTTAGCTCTGAAATGACCTCTCATAAGAGTTCAATTTCCTCTTAACATCGTCTTTTTTCAGTAGCGTGAAAATTTCTAGAAGTTTCTCATAGGTAGCATTTCTTTTACCTTTCCTCATATAATTTGCATTGCGTATGTCCCAAACTTCAGGCATATCCTTATACGTATCAATGAAATGCTGCAGCAAAGCTGTGCTGTTGCCGCTATTTTCAGAAAGTGTTTTTGCCATCTCGGAGGTTCTCGCAGTTAATTATGTGCAGTCCGCGGAAAACGCGAGAGCGCTGACACGACTGACAGTCAAGGCAACACACGATCAGTCTTTCACTCAATCCATAAGCTCCGCCCACAAGAATGATGCGCCTGACTGACGGATTGTAGGATATTTTGAAATCCATCGTTCACGGTTTTCGTGACTGACATTCCATCATTCCGCTGTTCACACGGTCAGTCGGAATGACACTCGCGGAAATACTGATCGTGTGAACTCGGCTATGAGGATTATTTATTATTGTTTCCAATAGGTTCTGACAATTAGTCATAGCCACTACGATGGTACTACCATGGTGCTATTTTTGGGGGGAGCATAATTCCTTCGACAGATGATTTTATTATTATTATTATTATTATTATTATTATTATTATTATTATTATTATTATTATTATTATTATTATTATCATTATTATTATTATTATTATTCGAATGTATTTCAGGTATTTAGGATGGTAGTAGGTGTAAAAAACATGAATAAAAGAGAACACTAAATGGAAAAAATATTAATCAATGAGCAATATGAATGTGGGGAATAAGAGAAGAGTATGAAGGCCAGATGATATAACTAAGAAGACAGTGTTCGATTTGGCGTTGCCTGGGATAAATTTATCGCAAGGCTATTATTTTCCCGCGTCGATAACCTTGGCATTCCTAACGCGAAATCAATAAATCAATAAACCTAAATGTGAACGTATTTTCTACTTAGGTTAAATTTTGCATGAAACGTTTACATGGTGGCACCTTTCTAGTGCATGTACGAGTATTTATGTATGTATGTAAGGAATGTGTGTTTGTGTGTGCCGCGCACTTTGAAATAATGATGTTCATTATTCAAAAAGTAGTAGACCAATTTCTTAAGTTTACGATAAGTCTATACCAATGAAATATATATATAAGTTTACGATAAGTATATATCCATATATGAAATATATATATATATATATATATATATATATATATGTATATATATATATATATATATATATATATATATATATATATATATATATGTATATATATATATATATATATATATATATATATATATATATATATATATATATATATATATATATATATATATATATATGTGTGTGTGTGTGTGTACACAAAATCAATAGAGAAAGAGAGAGAGAGAGAGAGAGAGAGAGAGAGAGAGAGAGAGAGAGAGAGAGAGAGAGAGAGAGAGAGAGAGAGTTCCGAAAACCAACTGATACGTGCTAGAAATATGTCTAGGGTGAAAGGCGAGCAGTTCCGAGATCTCCCCATTTCGCTGCCTCGCAGACATTTTTACCTTGCTTAGACAAGTTGAAATAAATTTCCCATCGGATGTTTTTCCCAGAAGAAGACACAAGGCGCTTTTCGTTCTTCTTCCCTCACGAATCTGTGAGGAATTCTGTATCGACCCTAAGAATTGCATTGTGCCAGATTCACGCTACAAGACCGCAGTTCCATACCGAGCAATTTGGACAAACAAAAGCAACAAGAGTCGTGAATATGAAGCATATTTTGTGTAGCTAGTGAGCGTTCATTTCCGAAACTCCGTGGAAAAAGCATTGGACCTTTCACCCTGCCTTTCCCCGCAGGCCGAGAGCGGAGGCAGCGAAATCAATAGCCACCGACCCTGGCATATCTCACACCAGCTCTCCCCAGCTCTCACTCTCTCTCTCTCTCTCTCTCTCTCTCTCACTCTCTTTCTCTCTCTCTTGCATATGTTTGTGATGTACCCATTACATTTCACAATAGTACTCTTATTTCTACATAACATTGACGTCAGTTACCAGTGCGCAATGGCAGCCCACTGACTTATCCTCTCCCAGCCACTCGCTCTGTAAACCAGATCAGCGTTTCTCTGTGCGGCTGCTGTTTTTCGGGAATGCTTTCCTCTCATCTTTCATTTTCATTTTACCATCTCTTTCTCTCTGTTGAATCCCCCTCTCGCTATCTCTCTTTCTCCCCCTTTACTTCATCCCTCTGAACACTATATATACTTGTTTCACTCTAATTGCTGTGCTTAGTCTTGAGACCCGATTTGGGAATTACTCGGAATTCTGAACTTGCCCCCCTGCACAATACTCTTTCTCTCTCTCTCACTCTCTCATGCACACACAGAAACACACATATGCATGCACGAAGGTATTTTGCAGTAAAAAGTTTCCCTTAATTGCTGGCGGATCCACTGATATTCAAGACGATATTACCTGCTACGTTCATCCTCTCACTAATGAGTCTTAGATTGAAACAGCTGCCTGGTGCAGAAAACTTCCACAGGATCGGTTGATTCGCCAACTAAACAAATTGCCATGGGCTGTGCGTCGTCCCCCATACATGACACAGTAATACTGACCTGCATCTTGTATTCACTGTTGCGTTTACTGCTGGACATGATAGGCTTCCAAACATACACAGCCTCAACCCTGCCTAACTATCACTTTCTCACTCCCATCCTCTCGTCATTTTCGAACTTTGCCCATTTCGCCAGCCTATCGCCTGGTGGGTCTACTGTACTCTCACCGCGTCGCTAAACCTCCTGACACACTGATTCACACTTTCCCTCCTCGTCGGATATCCGCATTTCTCAGCTTTTCAGCCCTTCTCACTTCACATATGCTACCGAGGCGTTTCATCGCAGTATCTTTCGCGTTCTTTCTCTCATATGCATTCACCGTCAACGATTAACTGGCGCAAAGAAAAATTGTCTCAACATTCTGTTCTTTTATTTCAACTTTTGCTTCTCTAAGCACCTTCTTTTCTTCCATACATTTTGGTGAACAACTGCTGCCTTATTACTTTATTTGTTCCGTGACTCAAGTGTGCTCTCATCTTACTACCTGGCATTATATTCCGATGAGTTGCCTATGAAAAACAACAACTTCCAGTCTTAGTACGTTTCCTTGCTTCCCTTAACCTTCAAGTCACTTCTCAAAAGTTTCAACCAGAAGAATCAGGGTTTCAAGCTTTCATTAGTTTAATAAAATGGAGGACGATATTCTGGCGAAAGATGGTGTAATTCAGAAGCCTGAGGAGAAAGCAGGAATCCTAGAAAGTAATGGTTAGATGGTATGGCAGGGTCCTAATATCAAGGATAGGCGATGGGTGAATGCCGTAGTGCATCCAAGGATCACAGATTAGTGTTGTGTGTTGGGCAAATGAAGCGATAGGTAGGTGTTCTGACCTGTTCTGCTCTTGGCTGCTGCAACTTTTATCCATTTTTTTCTGAACCCTTCCCATATTAAAAAGAAACGTTACTGCTGAGCATACATACGCACAAACACCCACCTTCACATTACAAACAAATTTTGTCCGATAGTTTTGTCACTGATCACAACTGAATTCTTTTATAATCTTCGAATAATTAGAGAACATATCCCTTGATATCAAATTCGCTTTATCTTGGGAACAACTTACACCTAAAGGAAATTATATTTGAGAAGTGCATTTGTCCCCGACGGGATTTGAACCTGTACCTTTTGGGAATGATACAGAGGTAAAGTTAATCCGATATTAAGGGCTTAATATCTGACACACATACATACACACACACACACACACACACACACACACACACACACACACACACACATATATATATATATATATATATATATATATATATATATATATATATATATATATATATATATATATATATATATATATATATATATATACATATATATACATATACTATATATATATATGTGTGTATGAATGTTTATGAATTTTTGTCACATGCACCGTGACATTTTTATATTTACAAATATCAAGCCACAAATGTCGTATAATATCCTCAGGAACAACTTACGCCAAAGGGAAATTTTAACAGAAAAGTACCACCAATGGGTTTCGAACTGCCGCCTGGTTTGGCAGACAACGACGCTCATTTACTACGTAGGCGTGGTGCGCCACATTTAAGGCGGTTAGAAAGTGAACCGTACCCTCTGAATGAAAAGGCCCCTCGGCTGCAAGGCCGATACTGAAGCCTTGCTCGGCTGTACGGGTTCAGTTCAAGATCTGTTCTCCCGACGCGACGGGCCGATAGCCTCTAACCCAGACCGCAGCAGGAGAACCACTGTGAAAACAGAAATGTTTACGGGGTCGTTTTAAAGACGTTCTTGTCACAGCGTGGAAACTGGTCCTGGCCGGATATAAAAATCAAAGTAACAGTGACACCTCTCCCCAACAGTTTTGGAAATGTGTGACCTTCATATTCGGCCAATCAATCATCATCACCTGTGTCATGAGCGCTTCTTGATCATTCGACAGCAACAAACGCCCACAGATCGTTTCCTTCAAATATCAATTCGTACGGTAAATCCCAAATTCCTTTTCAAGAATCATTCATCGCCTTGGAAGTTAAATGAAACAGGTCAAAATACAGATCTTGGCAATTCATAAACCTTTCATCGTGGAATGCAAAATATTCGTGAACGATAACGAATTTATTCATATAAATTTTACTGGGTAAATAAAATAAAAATGTCTGAGCAGGAAAATGGGAGAGAGGAGCTATTATATATCATTAGACAGTGGCTGGAGGGAGGAAAAAGTTAGACGGTAAATTGACATAATTTTCAAGTAAAACTTTTCTCATAAAAGTATTTTTATCGTTCCGTCTTTGAAGAGTGCCATGAAAACATATTTATACAATAAATTGATATAAACACAAAGTTTATCCATCTAATAAGAGTTATAAGAAGAGGGTCTAACGCAAGAAAATGTGAATGAAGCGAAGAGTTTTACTACGAAGCGGGGCGGAGCTCTTCGAAGTGGTCTGTTATATAGAATCCTTAAGGTTAACCAAGTCAGTTTGCACGAGTCTGAGCCCAGGTTCATTGCCAAGGTTCTTTTTACCTGACTGCCATGTTTCTCCCGCGGTTAGTAATGCTCCTTCGGTTCCTCCTGTATTTTTCCACTTTTCAGTAGGTCATCTGTCATGAAAACACGCCACTCTCCAATCAAGCCGCTGATGTTGCCTGTTTTCCTTCGCCATTATTTGAGACCTAGAACTGTATTGTATAACATCTTGGATCTGTCTTCCATCTCTCTTTGTGTGGGAGCTGTCTTCCTGAAGCTCAAAGCTGGCGAGAATAATTTAGTCCGTTTCTCCGTAGTTACAACATCTTCCCTAGTTTCTAGTCACCGGCCTTCTTTCTGCATTCGAAATCATGTATAGCTTGAGCAGAGCATGATGTAAATGAAATACTCAGAGTGTGAATATTAATGAATTCCATTCAAGCGTGAACTGTTCGAATAAAGAGCGTCGTCGACTGATGAAGTAGAGGCAGCTGCGTTCAACCTGGATATATCACAACTGTCATCTTTGTTCGACCTTTGTAAGGCTCCCTCGCTAGAAAAGTTAAGTGTACCTTAGTTTAATCCGACCACTGAGCTGATTAACAGCTCTCCTAGAGAGGGCTGGCCAGATGGATTAGATTTATTTTACGTGGCTAAGAACCAATTGGTTACCTAGCAACGGGACCTACTGTATAGCTTATTGTGGAATCCGAACCACATTATGACAAGAAATGAATTTCTATCACCAGAAATAAATTCCTCTAATTCTTCATTGGCCGGTCGGAGAATCGAACGCGGGACCAGCAGAGTCCTAGCTGAGAACGATACGCACTCGTCCAATGAGGAACTCTCCTTCGCTAGAGACCAGATGGTAGTTCCTCATTAGACGGGTTGGTAGCGTTAGATTCTCTGACCGGCCAATGAAGAATTAGAGAAATTTACTTCTGGTGATAGAAATTCATTTCTCGTTATAATGTGGCTCGGATTCCACTATAAACTGTGGGTCCCGTTGCTATAATAAATGTAACAGGGAAAATTTTTTCTCTGGTTATTAATGCACCATAACTTTCAGGAATGCGACTTTGCGTGAGAAAGATGATACAAAGATTAATTTGACTTCTTGGTTTTATCAACTCTATTCCATCGATTATTTTTTGGAAACATCAGAATTTCTCTTGATTTGATATTGTTCCAGTACCCTCACAGGTAACAGATTATAATGTGTCACCTGGGAACTACCTTGATTCTTGGGGTATCTTATTCACGGGTGCTTTTTGCTAATTGGAGCCACAAAACAACACTTGCAGTCTTTGCAAATCTTCTCGATGCTACTTCAGACTGAAAATGTTTGCTTTCTCTCTTTGCCCTCTCTTTTAAATTAAACATTGAAAGACAATCAAAAGTGCTGTTTTCTACCGAAGGTTGCGAAACTTAAGACGAATTTTTCTTGGCCTTCCTTGCACCATGCCATTCACAGGCTGCCGTGTGACAAGATAAAGACATGAAACCCCATACGTCTGAAACAGACAAAAATCAGCCTATAATAGTATCTCTGAATCCGCCTCTTGCCTTTAAAGATAAAGATTCATATCTTTATCCAGATATATCCCATGGCTGGATTTACTTTGATAATTTGACATTAAGAATAAGTGAGATGCTAAAGTCACCACTTTTTCTTTCTGTTTCAAACCCGATGCAAACTGCAAAGTGAAAATATTTGTTTTTGACAAAGTACGGCCGCGTACTGTTCTTGATACATTAAAAAAAACTACGTGTTATTGATCTTATGTTCAATCATAGTTATTTTAAACTGACTGCGACAGTGCCCTGGGATCTTTTTCATCTGTGCAAAACTGTTCACATTGCTGGATTTCGTTTTCCTCGTCAATAAGTCATGTGATGTGGCTTGTTTTGGGAAGATGTCCTGTTTGGCTCTTTGCCGCAATTTTATTTCAGATGAAAAGCAATGAATCTGATGGCAAAATCTGACTTTCACAACCTTCCTTCATATCAAAGACAAGCCTGTCAGGTTACACCATGGTTAGGGTTAGGCTCTCTCTACCTCTTCCCTTTGGATTTCTCTTGTTTTTCTCAGGCCTGGGTTGATGAAATGGCATGAGACTCACCAGCTCATCAGCCCCTGAGGCATTTCAGGAAAGATAAAGAAATTTTGTTGACAACTAAATCTCTGGAGTCCTGTTCGAGAACTACTGTCAACAAGTGCTTGAAAATTGTTTTTGGGTTTTGTTAAGGAAACCCTTCTAATATGTTGATTGAAAACTGAAATTTTGGAATTTGACTCAATAACCTCTTACAGAAATCTTGTTTATGACTAAATTTTTGGAATTTTATTGAAGAGACTTGCAAAACATTTGGTGATAACTCACATTATGAATTTCTATTGAAGGAACTGCTGTATAGCAATTTTAGAACTCAGTTTTTGGAATTCTTTCAGGTAAACGTAAAAATTGTGTTAATACTGATTTCACAGAAGTCTCTTCGTGAAACGTTTGAAGAAAATGCCTGAAAACGTATTTTCTGTTTTGTCAGAAAACAAATGTAGAAAATGGCAGAGTTTATACCTGTCTGTTAAAACAAATGTCTGTATAAACTTTACCTATAACTCAGTGGAAAAGTGAATATATTATTATTATTATTATTATTATTATTATTATTATTATTATTATTATTATTATTATTATTATTATTATTATTATTATTATTATTATTATTTCAGTAGATGAAACCTATTCACATGGAACAAGCACACCAAAGGGGCCACTGACTTAAAATTCAAGCCTCCAAAGAATGTTGGTAAATTGGGTCATGTTGCATACCACGACACTAACACATCCCTGAAGACTGTGGCAGTAAGTAGGTGTACAAAAAAGCCTTGAAAGAGAAGAGCAAAGACAAAAACTACAAATAAACCATGAAATATAAATAGGAAAGAGAGATCAGAGAAAAGCTTAGTGACTTTTAACCGCGCTTTTTCACACACACACACACACACACACGATAAAACTTAATTTTCAAGCTCTGATGAAGTTTTGATGCCACATGAACGTTTCTGGTTGCTAAACGAACTTGTCTTTTGCTGCAGGTGCTAGATTCTAGTTCAGGAACGTAATAATAAGTGAATTATCAAACAAAAGAAGTCGGAGATAAAGTCACTTGGGAATAATGCTAAAGAATGCTTCATTGCATGTTCTGTAATTTTCTAGATCTCAGTCGCTCAAATGTATCAAGCGTGTTTGGGTCTCGAAAGAAGTATAATAGAATGATATCTCGACCTCCCTTCTATAGGGTACAGGCTATTCCTGCGTGGCCTGACAGAATTATTGCTGACGTCAAAGCTGTCATCAAAGAGATTGCGAAGAAGCCGGAAGCGTTTTCGACATTGTAATAAAATCTGAACGTTAAAATTTCGCAGCTTTTTCCCACTCATTCATCTTTTCAGTGGCAATATAGTACTAACTTCCTATAGAACAGAAGTAAAACTTTCAAGCAGCAAATTAGATGAATATGAAAATACATTCAGAAAGTGGTTTCATCTACAACGATTTAAGCTTAATGATTTTGAAACAGAAGAGGAGAAAATTGTTGTTCAATCTGCAAGAAAATCGTCATTTATCTTTAGACATAAAAACAGAAGATTTCTGGTTTAAACTGCATATAAATCATCATAAACCCTTGAGAAAATAAGGAAATGTTGTATTCAACTTATAATGAAAAATAATTGTCCATCTTTAAAGATATGAAACGGGAAACTTCAATTTTAACTTCCATACTAATCATCATCTATCTTTAAAGATGGAACAGGGAAATTTCATATTAAGCCTTTGAAATTATTGTCATCGATATATAAGGATTTATTGAAACGTTTGAGATTGCGTACTCAACCTGTATTTAAAGCATCAGCTATCTTGAAAGATGAACCCATGGGAAAATCAGTCTGGACCGCCCATGAGAAACAGCTTCCAGGCAACTACAGTACAGCTGTCCTTACCTAAGCTAGGTGTTTCGTCATGATGTCTTGGAAGGCTGCGTTGTGAATGGAGGCGCTCGCTGACGGTGCTGGAATCGGCTGCTCTGGAAGGTGCTGGTGGTGGGGGGCGCAGCCGATGAGCGAGGGCGAAGGGTGGCGGGGTGGGGAAGCTCAACGGGTATCTGAGGCTACGACTGACTCTCTCGCTTCCAGGAGTGGACCGGGTGACGAGGTTAACCGAATTCACTAATATCCATCCCCTTTCCTCTTCTCTTTCAAGTCTTAGAGAGGTCACAGAGAGTCCAAAGTGACGGTAAGGCTTCTCCTTTTCGAAAAGGGAAGAGGCACACACATAGATGATTAAAAAGAAGTCAACTCACTTGACATCGAAACTCTATTTCACATCAATATTCCTCACACTACTGATCAGGTAAATGCCTGCGTTCTCACTGGTCATATGCTTATCACGGGATTCCAGTCCGTGGATTCTCGCGTGCACTTTGAGTCTTAGACGCCCAACAGTATTTTTGCCAGTTCTTACATGGTGCCAGGTCATACAAAATACTCTTTCTAAAGTTAGTGTCAGTGCCTTAATTCAGCATTGTTAATTTGTTTTCCTATTCTGATTTTATTTTACTCCCGGCAGTCTAAGGAAAACCTATCTAAAATGAGTTTTTCTGAACAGTAATAATAATCTTGCCATTCTACTCTTATTCAATGCTCCTGCTAACGTTCTGCGGCCCTTCCTTTCTTTCTTATCCATCCGTCTCGTTTTCCATTTCATCTGCCATTCACACACAGTATAATATATATATATATACACACGACTACGTCTGAACTTCTTCCATTCGTCCTTTCCTAACTTGCTAAATTTTAGAATCCCTTTGCCCTTAAATTTACACCCGCCCCCTTCCAGTCTTTGTCCTCTTTCTTCTTTGACACTCCTTTTCGATCTTTCATCTCCCTCTTCAAGTTCTTCTCACCTTCTTCGGTAAATGCATTTGATAAATTTCCGTTGTAGCTCCTGCAAGCAGTCTTTACTATTGATATCAGCAAGAAGAAAAGTTAAAGGATAAAGAAGAAACAGAAGGAAAAGAACGCCAAAGCTTGGCAGAAGAGGGAAAGAACCATTCAATGAATCGGATCCTTCTCAGGATTACAGATTCCCACACAGTAAATCCCGCAGAATAAACAGGGGAAAGGGTGCCCGGCAGGTGTTACAAGGTCGCATTAAAGAGGGAGGAATTTTCAGCTCAGCGGAGCAATGACTGAAACGGTAACTGTAGAAAAGTGAGGGAGATGCCACCTTGGCGTGGAGGGGGGGCGGTGGGGGGAGATAAGGCTCGAGGGGACTAGTTGCAAAAGGGAAATCAAGCATTTGATTATTACAGCAAGGATTCTGGTTATATCCTGTACTAGCCCTCTCATGGTGCCTTTTAATCTCTTTACCTGTACCCTTAACCAGTCACGCTTCCAAAAATAACGGACTAAAAAGGCCTTATTTATAAACGAAATATGCCTTGCTTACTTTGATACACAATTACATTTGCACGATTCCTTTACACAGTTATGCAGACATGCAAACGGACGGTGGTTAGCAGTCTCATCGCCACCACACTCCCACAAAAAAAACAAAAAACTTGCTGAGCACCGGAATGTTAAAATCCTAAAAGATAATCTCTCCATGGAACAGCCCTGTCAGAATCCGGAACCGTGACTAATAAGTCTGGTTCATCGACTCAATAGTAATGACAATCGACGATCAAGGAAAGATTCTGAGGCAAACAGTCATCTTTTGCTGAAACGCTGGAACTGATTCGTGAAGTCGTTGAAGAGGAGATAATGATTGCTGGATTCGGTGTCATCGACGATACCCCTCAGTTTCTGATAAATAAAGCTATGTATTTTTTGCATATAATGGCATTCTATTTTACGGCTTGTTTCGTAAGTATAAGTAGACATTATTATTTCCCGCAATCTGTGTTTGTTGAATACATGTTATGGGACTATCAGTGCCTTTGCATTTCTGGTATTTGTTAAAACTGCTTATCTTGCCGCTATTGATAGCAATAGCACAGTAGATACGTAATTACATTGTAATTTTAATATATTAATCGCATTACGTCGATCGGAGTTTTTTCCTTTAAGATCTTGTGGAAGCTAAACTTGGAATTTATCACCCGTAGACTATCCGTGGTACGCATAGAAAAACAAGTATCTGGGGACACGTTGCATTTTATACAATAGTAGGGAATTTAAATGGCTGATACTTTAGGTAAACATTCTTGCAACCAGCGACTCAATCTAGAATATAACTATACCATTGTTTATGTATTAGAGAGATGCAGAGGCAAATCAGAAGTGGTAGCCAGAGATAAGCAAACCTTCCCCGATGCAATGAGCTTAGTTACCGAAATACTCTGCTACATTATTTTTTTTTCTTTCGCAACAGTAAGGACGCGATTCCCATAGCTATCTTTATAACTCTACAAACAGATGGCTGTCGCATTTACCCCCAGGTTCGAAGAAGTGACAATAGCAGTGAAAGAAACGATTAAGAAGAAAATCTCAGATCCCGATGCAGACTCGAATGAGCGCCGAAAAGTCCAGTCAAACGGAGCGTAAAAACCCAGTCCTTAGTTTCCATTTAATCAGGACCCGCTTTACACAGGCATTACTGCAAGAATGTTAAATGTCAGCTGCATAAATGATTTTTCTGCCTGGATGATTTAGGCCTGGTGCCTTCCTTGTGCCTCAAGGGTAAGGTGTTCAGGGGGAATAAGAGGGTTGATGTGGGCCTCTGGACTAGGTACAACTAACCGGGAAGATGTGCAGTATGGTCTTATTAGATCATTTAGGCCAGATCTCTACAAGTACAAAAATCGCTAAACGTTAATTGCGGTGTCAATAACAGCTTGATTTTCCCACGTCCGATATTAAACAATCAGACAATAATTGGACTTCGGAAACCTTAAAAATGAACGAGAAACGACGGAAAAAAGTTAAACTAAACATGAACCACTTGGGCTTTTGTAGATGAAACTTGCTGATAAGTAACAGGGTCTTTAAGCTGATTATGGATTCCAACACAAGGAGACTAAATTGGATCTGATGTTTCTGTTAGAGCGAACTTATTGATACCGAAATCATAAGACAAACATTTTGATTGGAACACTCCGTTGCCCTTGAATGATCAAGGAGAATGAGCTGACGTTTTTATGAGAATGAAATGAAAGCCATCCCACAATAGAACTGTTGGCAGAGGTTGCCGAAGTAATCGTTAAAGCTGATCTTTTTGTTAAACACAGCTTACGTTTATTTGGGCGCTGGATCCATTGGCTCAACCACAAGTCTGGAAGAGGATCGAGAAGTTATTTTGGAGTATGTGGTTTCCATCGCCTTTCGCCAGACATGTCAGCTAACTGGCGCCAAGTCTGAAGGAAGGTGAAAATGAAAGGAAATTTGCTCTTGTGACTATGATGTCTTTAAGGAAGCATTTGTCATTCAAGTTCAGTCGTAATAAGTAAATCTGGTAACTTAGCTTACACAGCTTCATTTTTGGAAGTAAAGAAATACATTAGACTGTGTGTACGCATTACGGACATTTTTTGGTTTTTATTGATTTACAGCTGCTCTAGGAGAGTGGTTAGCTTGATTTTGATCAATTTATTATCGCTATCATCATCATTAACAAGGTCAAAATGCTCAGAATAGAAGGCTCATGTTTATTCAACAAAAACACGAGTGTAGAAAGTAGCAGAGGAATAAAGATAGATTAGCAAACGAAGAAAGAAAGTTGGAGACACAATATAAAAACTGCCTTCCATGGATCACTCATTCTGGAATCATTCCACTTATCTAAAACACCCTTGTGGCAAGCGCTGTAGCAGCCTCAGAGTTCGCAATGTTTGCGTGTTATGTCGTCAACACATGTGACAGGGCGAGCAGCTTTGTTTTTTCAAAACATCTTGTGTGGAAACAAGGACCCTGTGATCTGTGAATGTTTAGTGTAACGTTGCATTTTTATCCTCGGGATTTTTATAGATTAAAGAAGATCCAGATTTGTCAGCAATGGGTAAGTCAGCATGAAAGGCATACAAAGGGAGTATTGCTTTGAGCGGGCAATGAGCGAAATATTTGGATACTTAGCGACAATTTTAGCATATTTCATCGCAAAAGCTATTGCAGTCCAAGATGAGGGCACCGATGCAAATGCTGCCCAATGTCAATCAACAAGTAAAAAGCCTATAGTGCCCTTCACTGTCATTATATGAATTTCAGACTGGAGAAAATCACAGCCAATACGTAACCTTGATATCAGGATCTTGTGTATATTGACGCTGTTCACCGGTTAATGAATGCACTGTTATAAGCCGCAGTAACCTTCGGTATTTAACCCCGACATTTTCACAAAAAGCGGAGCAGAAAAAACAGATTTTAATTTTTTCCCCAAGTTCTCCGTAACAAGCATGATGAGTCTCAAAGGATCGTTATCCGCCATTTGGAGGAATTGCATTTTTTTGGTGGGGGGGGGATAGGATCGCAAAATGTATTATAGTTGAACGTATTTGGCAATAGTCAGTTCGCCACGGAGCCAGTTAAGGCAAGTTTTAATAATGCACATGAAATAATAATGGAGTTAATATTCTTCCTAATGTAAAATACTTTTCATCAAAGAAGCATGTATCATTTACATATAGAGAAGTAGTTCCCTTTTTTTTTTTTTTGTCTTTTCCTGCAGTACACCCTGGAGTTTTCTGATGCGACGATGAACGTATGAAGCCAAAAGATCAGAAATGGTACCAATAAAAGCAAAGTTTTTGAGAGCAGACAACTGCGGGATCTTAGTAGTCACCTCGATAATTAGTGATGACTTCAGCAAAAATGAGGCTGGTTAGCCGTGAGACACGTCAAATCAAACTTAAAAACGTATTTCTCACCATAAAATTGGAAATACCCATAGAAGAACCGCGTGGGATATAGATGGAAAATGTTTTTATCACGACAAATAATTTAAAACAAATTGCACCGCAAAAATTTCAGCCAGATATATCAGCACACTGGAACCATTCCAGACTTACGGAGGGGAGCTGCATTTACTGTTGAATTTAACGAAACTGCCATGCAATACCTTCATGATGTGCAAACTCCTCTGGACCGGAGGGGCAACAAGATCGTTTTCATAAAATGATGATTCGTTCTAAGATTTATCTTTCATGTTGGATAGCTGAGAATATCTTTAAGGTACTTCATTCCATCAACAAAAGATAAGTCAGTGACCCCGTTTTATTGACGTATTTATCCATTTGTAGCTTAGAGCTCTGACTCACTTTTCAAGAGCCAACTATCGATGGTTTTCACACTTAGCAACCTTTGGCAGGACATACTGAGCCTAGCGAAGGTCTACTGGGGCGGTTCAGTTCGACCCAACTGAGGCCACCACATTAGCACACTTTGCACACCAACGCTTGACTGAGCCATTCTAACGAGCTTTGTCTTGGTGGTCATTAAAACCACTGTAGGGAATCGTAGTTGCGGAAAGGAGGTTTGTGAGAGATCTGGTGATACACTGTAAGCTTGGCTGGCGACACAATGACGTGTGTACGCCGTTGTTGAGCGTTTGTTTCAATACTTCTGACTTTTTAAATTCTCTTACTTTAACAGATTTGGCGGCAAACGAAGATAATGCTCAGCGGCGCTGACATTTTTTTTTTCAGGAATCTTTGCTCATTTGTCTTGCAAGTTCTGTGAACAGTAATTAGCACCCTGATTCTTGCCTCGAATTTTTCAGTTTCTTTGAGTTTTCAAAATGGTTTTACTCATGTTTGGCAAACTAAAGAAAGCTGTAACTTCTCAAAAGAACTAACACTGACCTAAAGAAGTTTATGACCGACGAAAACAGTTAAACCATAATGGATTTGGTTTAAATGATATTGAATCTATAGTAATTGCTTACAAGAATTGCTTCTTCTTTCCTGAGATGTTTCTGACAAATGATGGTGTGATACAATTAAAATGGAGAAAATGGTTGAAAACACAATGAAAAAACAAGACGAACTGACCTCTCATAAGTCCATCTAGTCTAGACTAACCCAGGTGATCTCGCAACTTCCTGCGTGCTACAAAGCATGACGGCTTGCACAGCAATATACCATCCTCTCGACCACATTAAAAGTTCATTAATCATAAAAACTGATGGAAAGGCAGCTTCAGGTCCTTGAGAGACAGACAGGATTATAGAAACAGGTTCCAAATGCTCATTAATTCGTCAAGAACGCTACTGTACTAATGCTTGGTTCACTGCCCATGCACATCCTAGAGCAGAAAAACCCAAAATCGAATTTGGTTTTACTACCTGCGTTATGTCAACGAGCAGCGCTGAGGTCTGTTTTACATGTATATAAGAATCCACAGTTGACAGCAGACTTCTTGTAGCTTCAGTGAATGTAAGAAAGTTTTCCACAATCGTGAGGAACTAATGTATCATGACAACACAAGTACTTCCCACATGTTTACGAACTGTAACCAGCCTAGAATTACATTGCTTTAAACGCCTCTACAGCAGATAAGTTTAATTTTGACCAGCTTGCAAAAGTAGATGTTCCTGTTGAAAGATTCCCTTCTTGTCACTGACTGCGCATCTCTCAAGATCGGTTGTTTATTTGTTGATGAATGGGCATTCGAAGGTGCTCTTGGACCAAAGAATCTGGTATTATAGGCTCAATTCCAAGCATTCGTCATATTCAGAATAGTTTTTTTCGTGTAAAGTGCTTGGATTTGTCCTTGATTTAAATTTTCTCTTTATAAATAAGAAAGGTACCTCGCCTTGACTTAAGGTTTATATTAGAGGCTAATAAGGAAATGTCAGCCATTTGATTATATTTTGGCCTAAGAAGTGTCAGCATGATCAGACCTGTAAATGCTGAGGCTGAAACCATCTTGAGAGCCAGTCTGTGAATTCGAGGAATTTGCTTTACTTTGGCCATAAAATTCCTAGCAGGTTCTCCGGCTTACGAGCCAGCATTTAATTAAAATGGGAAGGACTGTATTTCTGTAACGTTCTGTCCATGCAAGCAAGATGGGTCTACGTTTGCTCCTCTTTTATTACGTTGGTTCTATTTTTTTATTTTCAGAAAGTGATCTTCTGTTGATAACGCTTTCGGTGAATTAAACTTATTGAACAGTACATGACTTCTAAAGACTTTCTGCTCTTTTGTTCATGTTCATTGACATTTGTTTTCTTTAAGCTGATGGATTCATGACACAGCTGATGTAGATGTGGTCATACTATCAGATTAAGATCGTAGTTTAACAGTGATTTGATACATAATGGGCCTTATTGCCCACTATGTATCGAATAACGTTGCTGAATGGAATCACTGAGACATCCCATATTTGATGCTAGTCGTAATAGTGCTTTGGTGTTAAGTAAATGGAATTCTTTTGCAGAATCAATGAATTTTAGTGATACATAAACCAGCTGTTTTTCATGCAGCAATAATTGTTGTCAAATTCTGTCTAGGACATGGCGTTCGTATGGAAATCAAAGAAGTTAGAATGGACCTTCAAAAACCTGAGAAAGAGATTCTTGGATATCATTCAGAAACCAAACCTGAATTCAAATAGGTCACCTAAGCCCAGAGGGGCTTGTTAAAAGAAGGACCAAGAACCCCAATTTGGAAAAGCTGCTCTGCCAATAAAGCTGACCATATTCGTGAGCGTAAACTGATTCCCTTTGAGACCGAATTTCTGCTGCTTCCTCCTTCTGGAATTTTCCCCTAATACTCGAGGGAGTTCTATATTATCGCTGACAATTTCTTTGCCTGAGCTTGGGGAAGAATCCTCCAAATGGGAAGAATTAAAGGCATCAACTGAACAAGTGGAATATTATCCTCATAATCAAATAGCCTCCGTGAGCTATTCTCAAGTAAGTTAGCAGAGGCGTTTGCTACTCATCCAGTAGTCCAGAAGGCTCGCAACAAGCAAAATTTTTGGAAGTCACTCACTGTCAACCAACGCATGACGACAAAAGATATCTTTAGGAAAGGGAATAACAGTAAGTCTGATATAACGAGAATATCTGTCTCCATCAGGTCGCCAGAAGAGCTTTAACAGTGAAGGGTATTGATTAAGAACGCTTTTGAGAAAGTTGAAGAAAAGAAATAATGGAATTTTATTTAATTTCTCAGTTGGAATTGTTTGAGACGGAAGGTTGAATATGAAGAGTTGCAGATTCAGATTCAGGAATATTGCTAATTAACGATCAGGTTACAGCTGTACAGCTTTTCATAGCCCACTAAATCCATTCATTTAGCAATTGCTCATATTTTACCTAGGAAACTCTAAATGAAGTGTTTTTTTTTTATTTAGTAATAAAGAATCAGCAGGAAAATACTGGGAACCAGTACAAATTCAGCTTTCTAAGGGAACAAGGAAAGAGCGCTTTCTAGCTCAGGAGAATTCCATAAGCGATTAACATTCATTGGCTGTTAAAACGCAGATCAAGGCTGTTAATTTGAGCGATTACAGTATAATCCACTCTTATTTCAGCTTGTGTTCTCTGAAATTCATTGACGATGTTGGAATTTTTCTGGAATAGTATGTCAAATAATGTTAAATATTAACAACTGGTGCCCACATACTTAGTAAAGTAACTCGCCATTGCGTAGTTTAAGTCAGTGATGTGAAGTGTTAACAGATTTGGGAGTGCTTAACGAGATGGAAGTGATGGCCTTGCCTGGAAACCAGCAGCATCGCCACCTTGAGAAAAAAAATAATTTGGTATACCGATATTCCCATGAGAGAATTTACCTTTTCAACGCTACTGTACTACCCATGATTAAATAATAATTTGGTAATATCTCAATCTGAAACGGACAGTGCCTGAAATAAAAATAACTACTACAGTTTCTGGGTAGTGTCAAAAGCTGAGAACAGCCTACACACACAAAAAAAAAATGAAAAATGATGTGAGCTACTAGAAAGGCCTTACTACAGTATCCAGTCTGTCGAAATGTGCAGGAGTCGAGGGTGAAAGCAAATCATCAAAGGAAACTATGTTGTCAAGTCAGAAGCAAAGTGAAATTTGCCGCACCCCGCAAAGTTTCTTTACACAAAGCATAAAATACAAGGTTCAGAGGCAGCAAGGCGCTCTCAAATAACTTGCAAAGATGCGGGCAGAGTAAGTATCACGATAGGAAACAAAATTTAAGGCTAAATGCAAACGTCAAATTAAAATTGATTTTACACTTGTTTCATCACATTTTCATTGTGATGAATCCTCCCCAGAACAACAACATCTCCCTTAAGACCTGCAACAAGCACCAGACCTTGGCTACCTACTGTATTCCCGACATCCGCTAGTGATAAGGGCGGTTTGGTATTGCTTGACAATTTGTCACCTGAACGAAAGAGCATCTGGTAATGAAGTCCTGAGAACATATTACTGCAGTATCTGTCAGGTTCACTACTATGCCTAAAGCAATAACTTTTGCAGGGCCAAAGGATGCCTGTGCTCTCTCTCTCCCTCTCTCTCTTTCACCATGCAGATAACAGGGTCCATTTTCTTTTCCTTTTCTCTTATTAGATGCATGCTCATTGTATGGTAGGATACTTAGCTAGACTGCGATAATCATAGATGGACCTTCGCTAGCCTCATTCTGTGGAATAGAGGCTACCTTAATCCAAAGTTGCTATGGATTAAGTTCACTAAAGGTCGTAGCGCAACCGACTTTAACTCCTGCCAACCTAACCACCCACGCATTAGGATGTGCACTCTACCTGCGTTACACGTATAATTAACTAGCGAAGTAAGTAATGGTTGTATGACTGGAAAAGTAGATTCCGTCATTATCAGGTTTTGCTGTATGGTTTACGGCATCAGTTTTTTCTGCATCCATCAGGCTGTGCTTAACTAATAAGAGGTTAGAGGCATTATTCAACAACATGGTAGCGAGAGACCTATGACCTCGAGTTATTTGTGTCGCGGAGAAACAACTCAGGATAACTTGTCTTATAACATCAGCCTCTCTTTGCTTGGTTTGTGGGATTTGTTGCTCCGAAGGAAAAGAACAACAACGTTTGTAACTCTCATAAAAGCCCTCAGGGCCAAACTGGAAATATAGTCTGGAATCTTTCTCAAGAACCTTCTGCCCTTTAATTGTCCAAGTCCAAAGGAAAATGAAAAGAAACTGTAGTGACAGTGCAGAACAGACAGGCATACTTCTCAGTGCAGAGAATGCTTTACCATTCAGTACTGTTTATTTTTAACTTGCACTATAGTTAGGTACAACTGAACTTAAGGTTAGGTTTGCTGAGTTATGCATACATTAGGTCTGCTGTCAAAACCAGTTAGAGTAGTTGCGCAGAAGCAACAAGTCTCATGAAATACTAGTAGATCACAGCAATAACAAAAAAACGCCAGCACAAATTGCATGAACATTGCTACGCTTGCATGAGAGAGGTTGTAAAAGCTCATAAATTGAGATTTGAAGAATCTAAACTGAGGTCAGCTGCCATGCCGGATGGAGCGTGGCCCAGAAGTCTGTAAATTATCATTGTTGTCGTCTTATTTGCTCGTAACCATCCATACACATGACTAGTATTGCTATAAGAGCAGGTGAATGGGACTCTGCTGAATGAGTCTGAAGCTTTAACTACTTTTGGTGTGACTTTTGACTCACTTCTTACCTCTGAGAAAAATCTAATGAAAGTGTTAGCAAATGCCGCACGTAAGTTAGGTATTGTGTGTAAGGCCTCATATATTTATAACATTGATAAATTAGTGCAACCTGTTTTATGTCATTTGTCCTTCCTTTACTAGAATACTGTTCTGTGTGGATGTCTGGCTCTACCAGAGATTTATCTCTTTGAGGTAGAGTGGTCCGTGGTGGTAGGTTTCTGTTTCCTAATAGTAGCAGTTATGACGTGGACCATTGACGGATGGTCTCTTGTTTGTCACTTTTTCATAAGTTGTATTTTAACAGACATCTTGTACATTCACAGCTGATCCATGATGCACCAATATGCGGTGAATGTGCCTCGCTGTCGAACTTCTCAGTTCCAGAGGTCCTTTACTCCTCGCACCGCTGGACTGTGGATCAGCCTCACCTAGGATGTTGTGCAACTGGAGCTTCAAGAGTTCAAGCGAAGTTGCAGCACATTACCTCCATAAAACAATTCTTGTATTTTAATTTTTTACTTACATTTTTATCAGCTCATTTATTACTTTGCTCCTTTATTTTTTCTTTTCTGATAACTGAATGTCCTCCTTTTATATTTCCTATTACTGTCTGTTTCTTCTTTCAAATGAACACCATATTCTTTGGAAGCTTGAATTTCAAGCCCCTGTGAGCTTGTTCCATATGAAAAGGGTTTTTGTTAATAATAATAATAATAATAATAATAATAATAATAATAATAATAATAATAATAATAATAATAATAATAATAATAATATTTTATCATGATAATAATAATAATAGAATTGTTGGAAGATAAACAATCCAGCAGAAGGCTAATCAGGGTTATTGCATATTGAATTCTCTACGGAGAAGAGAAAAAGGGGAAAGGATTAGGCTAAGGCCACCACATCAGCCATTATTTCTCTCAGAGGGAGGAGGCATGTTTTAAACGAAGCTTAGATCTTTTACCTAATTATTGATTTCACATGTTCCGCCTACTGGATGGAGATCTCTCATTTGAATAAATGGTGAGAGTGAATTCTATGATGGTGTGATAGGCTGGTTAGGAACTTCTCTTTGTGGCGCTAATATTGATTCACTTGCTGCTGCAGGTACTTTCTCAGGGCAATTGACTGCTGTCTGTCAAGGCGTGGGATTTCAAAGCTCAATACTTCTATTGCTACTTTGGTGGCTTCCATATAGTTCTTGTACTTTTGTGGATATAACAACTTATCAACTTGGCTTACAGATGTCCAGAGATCAGTGTATGCTTTCATCTTGATGCTAAAATAGACTTGACAAATTAATGGCTTGATGACGTAATGTTACTGAAAGCAGGTTAATTCAGCATTTTTCCGGTGACTTTGTTCCCTGCAAGGCCCCGAGTGCTTACTGGCCTCACCAGCAATTAAGCAACAAATAGTTAATCCATATAGAATTCACTTTGCTTTCGAAGTACCTTGTTTTTCCAATACAAAGCTCTTTAGGCGTAAGGCACAGCTAAGTCGATATTCATGGGCTTTTGTATTTGACAGTACTGAAATGTCATGCGCAAAATTACTGATAAACTGTCATACTTATAAGGTACAGTGTAGCAAACTTAGCACTAAGCTTTGATAGTGAGGATGGGTTGCTGTCGATTCCAAGCACAGAGTCGAAATCAATTCATATCTCTCTTGATGGCTTCGAACTGTGGTCAGGCAGATGCACTTAGCACAAAGAAACCCTTTGGGAGGAAGTTATTCCTACAGTATACTGGATTCAGTGTTAATGAGTTATTTGCTGTCAATATATGAAAGTATGAAAATTTCGTTTATATATATATATACTGTATATATATATATATATATATATATATACACACATATATACACACACATATATATATATATATATATGTGTGTGTGTGTGTGTGTGTGTGTGTGTGTGTGTGCTGAATAAAGTTTTCGTTTATCTCAACGTTACTCATGACGCTTCTTCTCTAAGTATAGAAATATAATTTCCTGAATCGTAAAGCTTTCACTCCTCCGAGAAGTTTTCTGTCGATTCTGAAGTGTTACTTCAGGTTCTTTTCCGTTTTTTTTTTTTTTTTTGACTGGGACAAGAAAAGGGCAGGAAATTTCTTTAGAAAGATTCCAGACACTTCTGGAAGTCCCGGAGCCCTTCGCCTTAACGCCCTTTTTTCCTATCTTAATTGAAATACAAATGAGACGGACAACTTAATGCCCTTAGCTTTGCAGGACCAGGAGAAAAATGGTGAAAGGTAATTTCAGAAACATTTTTTACAGAAAGAGAAAACAGAAAAGTCTTTGAGAGATATACGGTTTGTCAGGTGTTCTGGAAAATTTCCTAGATTTGATTGAAAGTTGGTCTTTCAGACATTCTATATCCTGAGAGGGTAAACAAAATAAGGTTATTACCCACATTAGCAACCAAGTCACCATAAAATCTATTTCCTCAAAATTTCTAGACTTTCCGAAGCCTTCTGAGATATAAACTGACATTGAGGAACAACAGGACAAAATAAGGTACCTTCTGACTTTTTCGTCCTTTTTTCAAAAGCCGAATACGGGCTTAACTGAGAGGCAGTAACTCTTTCCTGCTTTTTCAACTCCATTTGGCAAACAATACGTCGATATATCCTTCATATTCCACACACGGTTATACTGCCCATCTTTTGACTGCATGCAGAATCCAAGCAGTAATACATCTTATCTTTTAAATGTAAGTAGTGACTAGTCAGCCACAGCCTACTTGACAGCAAGGAGTACCTAGTCAGTCCTACTTGACTGCAAATAGTGCTAGTCAGTCATACATCATGTTTCTTGACTGCCTGCAGACCGTAAACAGTCATACTTCCTATCTCTTGACTTCAAGTAATATCTAGTCAGTCATACTTGACTACAATTAGTACTTTATCAGTCATACTTCCTTTCTCCTGAATGTGTGCAGTCTTAGTCATACTTCTTATCGCTTGACTGAAATTAGAACATAGTCGTTCATACTTTATATCTCCTGACTACATGTACAGCCTATTCAGTTATGCCTCCTATCCCTTGCCTTGACCGCATGGAACACCCAATACAGCCATATTTTCTGTCTCTTGACCGCAAGTAGACCTTGCATTATGGCTGCATGCAGAACTTATTCAGTCATACTTCCTGTATCTTTGCTACTTGAGTGAACAGTTCATTCGTACTTGGTTGCAAGTAGTCTTACGCACTATTTCCTTAATGCTTCCGGTACGTATTCAGTACTCAGTGAAACATGAAGCCCGTTCCTTGTACGCAGGCATATTTAGCCATAATTGGACAGTGTTTGAATACGCAGCAATGCGACCGCAGATGTAAGGGAAAAAGCAGTCAAAGTTGGTAGGTCAGAATCCACACCACGCCTTATATTCGCTTTAACACCTCACCTTACTTACAGGCAAAGGACCATGCTGGCACCATCTAAACCAGTCCAGTAGAAAATCGTGTATCCTTCAGCATGTTTAAAAAAGATGAAGTCAAAGAACCAATCTACAATTACAACACTAGCGATCTGAAGCTTCACACTGTTCCGAAAGTAAAAGCGAAAAGTACATTTCTAGCTCTCCAGACACCCAGTGGATTCTCAGAATGGTAAAAACAAAGAATCCAAAGTTTTTTGGAAAACAAAGTCTCTTGGTCTTCGTAAAAAAACAAAAAACAAAGCCATCACTTACTATATTTTGTTAAGAGGACAGACAACGGGGACGCAAATTCCTGAGATGTATGCTAGTATTGCACCTACCCCGGTTTTTTTGCCGTGCCCCTAGCTTAGGTTAGGGTTAGGTTAGATTAGGTTAGGTTGGGTTAGTAGTATCATGAGAGTAATTTGGGTGTGGGAAACGTAATGAGATTATTTTCAAGAAGAGTCTATGGTTAGTTTTTAAGATATGGAGTCCCGCTTTTTTCAGTGAAAGGTCCCGATACTTGACTACATCTCGGGAAAATGCTGCTGGGAAGGGTAACCTAATATCCTTACCCAGCCCCGGCCTGAAGAAGCTAAAACAAGGAAAAAAATGATAAGAGATAGGAAAAAGACGCATGGATAAATTCCATGGAATTGTTTCCTCGTCCGAGAAAACTACATTCATCCATTGCACACCTCATCTATACACCTTCCACGGTAAAATATTGTTTGCTCGTTTGGGAAAGCTGTCGGTACCATTCTTCCTCTCAGTACTGGAAGTACTGCGATGAAAATCCTGCGATAAAAGTCTTTGAGATCACTCAAAAGGAGCTCACCTTACAACAACTCCCCTGGGGAGACGAGGGAAGTTTATCACTTGCACTGAAATCTGAATCAAAGAAACTTGGGTCCCTCCAATGAAACTTCTTTAACAATTGACTGAAAATCCTTTGAATTCGATCATCCGTCCAAAAAATTAACGAATGTCGAAATTATTCATGAAAATCAGACCGATACTTTGCGGCTGCCGAGGGCAATACGAATGCAGGTTCCTTCAAATAATCTATCGGCTGAACGTCATCTCACAACGATTTCATAAATGAGGCAGAAGGGTGAATTCACATCAACGCTACACAACAAGCTGAGTACCAATATCTCCGTATGCTGATCTCCAAATCAATCTTATACCAATCAAGCAAAATTCACTCTATAAAATTACAAATCACTAATGCTAGAGAGAGAGAGAGAGAGAGAGAGAGAGAGAGAGAGAGAGAGAGAGAGAGAGAGAGAGAGCGCGTACTGCAGTATCTCGCCACGAAACGTACCTTTAGCCAGGCAACGGACAAAGTAGGTCAGGGAAAATACTTTCCGTGTTTTTCTACCTTTCTGACGTAGGTCCAGTGGACGGGCAAACTGAGGCTTTTATGTCGTAAAATGAGAGAAGAAGAAATAACAATTGAGTTGTGATACTACAGTCGCCTTCAATTAGTGCGGAGATATACTGGATACTTGGGGGTAGTTTTAGTAGTTAAAAAATGCACCTCCAAAGCTCCCAAAGTACTTTTTAAAAAAATTAACCTCATGTTTCTGAATACCCTTATATTCACTCATCTGAATGCGTGTGAGTGAGGATACACACTTATTCTCATATTTACATACAAACTATACTTACTGAGCTTCTGCTTACGTATACATATAAGAATTCTGGAGAAAGAGGAGAGCAATGAAAGAATACGAAAGACCTGCTGAAACTAACTATAAGCATTGCAGCGAATGAGAGAGAGAGAGAGAGAGAGAGAGAGAGAGTCGATCCTTTTAGAAAAGGTATAGAACTACAATCCACGCGTATTACTGGAGAAATAAATGAAAGGATCGTACCCAGAAGAAGAATACGAGTATAAATATAGGCGACCCAACAATAATCATTTAAGAAAGGCTTTAACCTCTCGTGATCACGGTTCTACCCTCTGGGTTTCTATTCATTTAGGATCGAATCATCAAACGGACTGAACTTATTCATTCAAGACAAACAAACAGGATTAGTAGTTACCTCAACCCCCCCACCCCCCCGTCTCTCGTCTCTCTCTCTCTCTCTCTGAAGCTGTTGGATTGAATTGTTTGCTTAGTACGTGGCTTGAGAAGGGGTGAAAGAGTAAGAAATGGAATGACGGTTTTAATATCAGGGAAGTGAGAGAGTAATTGCGAGATAGAGGTAAATGGCGCTGGGTATTTAAACGGATCTGACGACTTGTTGGTGAGCCTTCTGTGAAGAGGTATAAAAAGACCAATATTTTAAACGTTTAAGCCCAAAGAACTCGTCTTCAATTAAACAGGTAATTCTGCAAGTGAGAGTGATCTTTGTCTTGTTTCTCAGGAGCCTCCTCTTAAAGGAAAAGGTTTAATGTTGAAAAAGATATCTATCTATCTATCTATCTGTCTATATATATATATATATATATATATATATATATATATATATATATATATATATATATATATATATATATATATATATATATATTGCATCATGTGTGCGTATTCAGAAAAGAGGATAAAAGTACCAGGTGGTGGGATGAGCAGATGAAAGGGTTAATGAAGGAAAAACAAGATTATTGGAGGTCCAACTATTGCATGAGAGAAGCAGCTATTATTTAGAATAAGGGCAAATAAGTAAGTATACCAAAGGCAATAAATGAGAAAATAATAATTATAGTCGCAAGGCGTTGTATCCTTTGCAAGGGAGACGTATGGTACGATTTTGAAAGCGAAAGTAGAGCAGATGACAGAAGGACTGACAGGGGAAGAACAGCGTGGATTTGCAAAAAAGGGAGAGGTCATGTACCTCAAGTGTTTGTTATAAAAACAGTTACTGAAGAAATCTGAAAGTGAAAGGAAACTCTCTGTGTGGCATACAACAATATATAATGATAGAAGTGAGGTATTGTTTGTATATATTAACAAGAACTGGTTTAGCACAAAACTGAGCCAGAGACAATGATGTGTTGAGTCCCAGTGGCTCTTTTCTATTCTATGGATGGTGTCGTGCAGGAAATCAGAAAACACGGTAGATAAAGAGAGTCAAGTGTGGCATGAGAAAATTAATCAAGGAGGGAGTGTGGAACGGCTGATCATAGCAGACAATACAGTACTGACTGGGAATAGTGAAGAGAAACTGAAGAGTGTGTGAAGTTGCTTGTCAGAAAAGGAAGCCGAGAGTAAGTCAGAACAAACTTAAGGTTATGAGGGTCAGTGGAATCTTGATAGATGGGCGGCAAATGTCAATGTGGGCTGTGGAAGAACTGAAGCAGATGATTTGAATTGTTATTTAGAAAGAAACGCCAGTTGGATGATGGTAGGATAAGAGAAGGGGTGGAGCCTCAGTATAATTAGGCGAAGTAAGTAAGGTGTGTGTGTGGGCAAAAAACTGCTGGGTAAAGACTTGAAATGTTCATGGAAGTCAGAGTAGAAACTCACGGGGATTGTTGAGCCAACTTGCCTTTTTTGAAAATGAAATCTGGGAGCTGAATGAGAAGTTGAGGTTCTTGAGATGAATTGTTCAGGAAGTGTCTGTGGTGTTATAAATGCTGAATGGGAGAGAAACGTGTAGATACCAAGAAGAGGTCAAAGGTAGCCTAAGTATGAAGATGGATCAGAGGGTTTTGGATGTGCAGAATGTATGGCTGGTAAAGAATTGGTATAGGTTGTGTGGGGAGTTTGATGTTCTTCTGATGAGCCTTTTTTTTTAAATGTTCAAATGTTTTGAACGTTTCCGGCACAAGGGATTCATCCTCGATTCGGTGGACAAAACTTGAATGCGGTACCGAACCTCGCCTTTTTTTGTAAGAGGAGATGCCTAATTATATATACTGTATATATATATATATATATATATATATATATATATATATATATATATATATATATATGGATGTATATATATATATTATATATATATGTGTGTATGTGTGTGTTTGTGTGTAGATAAAACAAAATACCAAATGCCAAAATGCCAGACTGAATTTGATTTCCTTTTAGCTTTTTGACGACAAGACCATCGTTATTTACACAGGACAAGAATTACAGAACAAAAATGGTTGAATTTTCGAAGGCCAGGCTTTGCTTCAAAAATTCCTGGTTTGAAAAGAAGATCCCGTTGATTACTTATTGTTTGTTGCTATTAACTGGCAGACTTTTATGAAAAGTAGATAATTTTACCATGAAATATTTATGAATAGGTCCTGCCCTTTAATCAGCTGAGAGTCCTTGAGCTAAAATGGCTGAATTTAGAATCGTGATAACTCTGATTACCTTTGAGTCAATTAGCTGAGATACCTCATTAAGCAGAGACAGGGCATGTTCGAAAAATCAATACGTCATGCAAAGCAAAGGGACGGAGGACACTTGCACTGAACTGCGCTGGCCAGGAGGGAAAACTCAGCCCGATGGAGCCACCGTCATCATCGCATGCAACGCTCGTTTCTCGCCTCGTCTGATTCACATCCACGACGAGTCGATCGGAATTTCTTCGTTAGCCTGCAAAGCCCAGCTTTAATACTCGCTGTTGTAAAACATGGCTGGAAAGCCTCAGGTTTGTGACTGCAAAACCCGCCTCGTCATATCCATTTAGTTTCAGAGAAATGACGTTCATTCCGCTTTCTGGGTTTCTGGGAATTGTCCCTAACGTTACACGCATGTGAGTCCTACCACTACCACCTTCCCCCAGCACCCCCTCCCCATCTTGTCCCCACTTTCCCTTCCCTCATGGTAATGTGGAAGCCTGATTTTAGATTCCTTAATTGTTTCAAGATTTTATTGTTTTTATTCTGTCTCAGAAACCAAAATGAATGAAATTCATACCTGTGAAACAGGAGAGCTGGGAGAATTTTCTCAGTATCTTGTAGCAATAATATGAATACATATATGTATATAATATATATATATATATATATATATATATATATATATATATATATATATATATATATATATATATATATATATTATCTGAAACCAAAATCAATGAAGCTGCTTGTAAGCAAGTAGTTCGTAATCTAGAGTTACCTATTCCAGATCAAGGAAGTCGGCTGGCCGTGAAGTGATATCTAATGCATTTGATGTCATCATATCCCATGCACCAACGTTCGAACACTCCCTCGCCGTGTTCCTCCATTGATATTTGGGGAAGTGGAAAAACCATTCGCCGACGCCAGACTTTAATGAAGTGTTCTAAATGCTTCTTTCATTGGCAGAAAACCCACTGATTATGTGTTGGGGAACAAGTGCACTTTCCGCTGCAGTTCTAAAAAAAATAGATAAATAAATAGATATAATGAAAAGCAAGGCTGTGGGTTACAAAGATTTTCCTTCGTTTTGACTGTAAATACTCTCACTCTTAACAGTTCAGTCCACACGGTTGTTTTTGAGCAAATCAGGAGTGGTGTGAGGAAAGGAATCGAATGAGTTGCACTGACTTTCACTTAAAAGGAAAGCCAGATTATACTGAAGCTTAGGACACCTATGATATCAAAGAGCACTACTGGTAAATAGAGAGGAGGGCATCACACAGTCCTCCCCCTCTGATGTCTTCCCGATCACTGAAGGGAGCGCCGACCCGAGCCAGGGAACACGGCCGGCATCCCCCTCGAATCGTCCGCCATAAGGAGGGGACGGAGCCGAAGCACACACACGCACACACACACACACACAGAGAGAGAGAGAGAGAGAGAGAGAGTAGGGGAGGGGTTGGGGTCAGGGGTTGGGAATCAGCCTTGGAGATCTACATGGATACTGTCTTAACCCATCTTTCACCATATACATTAGATGGAAGGCACTCCAGATTTGTGGCATCATTCATAAACAAATCGTTGTTGGGAAGAATGGAGTCGTAAACACCTGGATCTGATGTACGATAACTTAGGACAATTCGAATCTCGTCAGGGGATAATGGTTTCCCAATTCTGCGGCACGGACACAAAGAACAGACAAAAAATCTCGAAATATAAATAACTGTTCTTATGGAAAATTTCCTTCTAACCCTTACGGATTTAAAATCTGTCCTTCTGGCGTACACACGTTTTCCAAAACTGCCAAGTTTCAGCTGCCATTATTTCCATGACTCGTAAAGACATAGCAGATTTCTGAAACGTATTTTCCTGTGTCCAAAATTCTAATAATGAAAAGTCGAAGGTGGAGCTGTTTAATAGCCCGGGGGCACAAATGGCACTTTTCCCACCACGCCCATTCCAAACTCTCTCTCTCTCTCTCTCTCTCTCTCTCTCTCCCTCTTTCACCTTCACGCTCTCGCACGTTTTATCTTACACACATCAGCATATTCATAATCAATCGATCTTTCTTTGGCCAAGTACTCGCGATCTTTTCCGCTGTCGCGAAGAATTGAAGCAGATGGATGTCTTTTTTCAAGGGTCATCTTATCTTCATCGCATGGCATATAATATATATATATATATATATATATATATATATATATATATATATATATATATATATATATATATATTTATATATACACATATTTATATATATCAAAACATATACAGTATATATGTATATGTATATATATATTTAGTAATATATATATATATATATATATATATATATATATATATATATATATATATATATATATATATATATATATATATATGTGTGTGTGTGTGTGTGTGTATGTTATATTTGTGTACATATATATTTGAAAAAATATATATATATATATATATATATATATATATATATATATATATATATATATATATATATATATATATATATATATATATATATATATATATATATATATATATTTAAATATATATATATAATGTGTGTGTGTGTGAGTATTCTGCTTCTTTGTTAGTTTTTCATTATAAATATATTTATATTACGGTTTATTTTTTTCTTAAAATGGTCGGGATTAAATTGTGTGGATGCAAATTTTTAGATTCAGTGGTCTTATGGGAATTAACAACATTTGAAATCCACAAAAATATAATATGAATATAGTCTCCCGCTGCTTTTGTTGGTTCCTTTCTATTTACCCGATGCTGGTTTGCTTAGGAAAGCAGTAATGACATTTGTGATAATTCATTTTAATTTCGGCCCCTCTCTTGATATTCAGTTGAATGTTGGCTCAAATTCCCGCTTCATATGATGGCTTTTGTTTGCTCTTATCACGGATTCCTTTCACTGTTGCCTTCTGTCCTTCAGAAATTATTTCATTCCAAAGCATATACAGTATATATTCAGCCGAAGAAGGCCTTTCGGTTCGACATCCTTATACACCCCTGTTACCTGACACTCAGTGCACAGCGAGGCTACCGTTCGTCCGAAGAACAGCTCAAAAAGTTTTGCGGCTTTTCATTTTTATCCTCATGAAACTTTCGAACTCCTTCAACTCCTTTTCATCCTGAAATAAGTCTCCTTCGCTGTTTTGACCTCGCCCTATCACAGCGGTCCCTTCTTGCCTGCGTAGGTCAGGAGTAAAGTTTTCGTCGTCATGACCCGAAGGAGGAGCTGACTACTATGCTGAGGGCACATATGCTGTGCTTCCTATTCCTGTGCAGTTCACTTCTGACCATCTCACATCATTCTTTTCTTCTCGGAATTCGTCCTCGAGTGACTTCATCAGATTCGGAGACAAAGGAAAGGCATTTGAAGCTTACGAGTACCGTGATAAAGAAACTCAAGTTCTAAAGCAACACCTGCTGTACATCAAAAAGTCGCCAAACACACGAGCAAATATAAATAATGAATAAAAACATAAATAAACACAAATAAATATCCAAATAATAAAATGAGTAAGTAGGTCAATCATATTCGGTCAAAGGAAAAACTAACGTATGAAGTGCTTTCATTGATTGATCCCTCTATTTGCTTGTGTCATTATATCTCGAGTAGAACCCTGAAGCACCCGGTTCGGGAGATTCTCATTTGCGTTGTAGTTTAATTACCATTATTATAATGCAGGAGGTGGAACCTCTGAGTGGATTTCTCCCTTGAGTTTTCGTGCCTCCTTCTTCGCTTCGTAGGATGAGAAGGATGATATTGCAAAGGCTGGGCACATTTCACATTCGCTCCTTTAGTAGCAATTATTCATCTTCAGCATCTTCCTTATTATTATTATTATTATTATATTACGAGCTTGTTGGCGCGTGCTATTCAAGCCGGAACCCGGGGCCGCTGTCTCCCCTACCCTCCCGAGGGCAGGCAAACAGATTTGCAGGGGTGGGTGGATGTTTCCCTTACCCTCACGTTCCCCTACCTTCCCTGTCCCCACCCGGGGCGGACAAACAGGTTTGGAGGAGGAGGGTGAATGTCGCCCCTGTCCTCCTGTTCCCCTACCTACCCCGCCCCACCCGGGGAGGACAAACCGGTTTGCAGCAGGAGGGTGGATGTGCCCCCTTCCCCTACACACCCCGCCCTACCAGGGCCAGTCAAACCAGTTTGTAAGGGTTGGGTGGCTGTGTCATGTCTCCCAAACTGTCACATGGGGGAGGACAAATAAGATCATAAGTAATAAATGGATCAATCTATGCAGGCAATATATGTTTAGATATTTACAAGCGATGTAGAAAATGCATACTTGACAGACAGTAATTAAATTCTCAGTGAATTTGCATTATTAGTTCAGGTATGTCATCAGTTTGCCTCGTTCAGGTTATTAGATGTCATGCAAGTCTTCCTTCCATACTGCGTGTATCACTCGTGTCCTCATTTGGAAATCCATTTCATGAGCTCCCTGACGAGGAAAAACAATTAGTAAGAAAAACAGAAAAAGATATTATAAAAAAAACTCTCGTTCTCCAATATTATTTAATGAAATATGCTTGAGAGAATGCTTTTTTTTTTTGTAACATTATTTTTGTCATTATTATTATTTTAGCCACACTTTTCCATCGGATAATCGGATCTTTATTTAACCCCCTGGTGAAGAGGAGGAGGAGGGCGGGGTAACCATTGCTATTAGTGCATTTCACTTAAAGTGTCTGCAGCGTCTTTTTAGCCCTAGCTGACCCCACGTTTTTACTTCCTTTTTCCGATAGTGCTGTCCAACCTCCCTAACTATTAGTTCTTAGTGCAACTGTGATGGTTTCTCCCACGCAGGTCCACCTTCAGATCATCGTACTTCATCTGTATTATCTGGATATCTTGAGCCAGTTGTCCAAAGACTCCAACTCCCTCTATTCACTGTCTGAAGCTGCGCAGCCGGAAGTGCCCCAGTGCTTCGCCAGACAGCCTCAGTTTCATCAGATCAAAACAATCACTATTCCTGAAATTAGACCGAAAGGTACCTCATGGTTCCCTGATTACTGAAGCCAAATGATCATTGCAGACTATGAGTTGATAGGGATTTGATATCTGTGCTTATCATGTTTCACACCTCTATCAGTTTTCAGTATTATACTTCAGAATCCTGGGAACCTCCCCCAAAATGATGGATCGCATCACTTGCGTCAGTTTCGATTTCCGACGTTTTCAGAGAACGTTCAAAGCGCAATCAACCTGTTCGTGTCATCAACCGCGCTCGCATCCACGCTGAGCTAAGAATATCAGCGGCTGATCTTCAACGCTTCTTCTATAATTTGCAAAATTGCAAAAAGTGGAAATTTCCTCATATCATTAGAGCCGAATGCTACTGGATATCTTCTTGAGTTGGTTGTGCAGAGTCCAGAGGTTCACACCAGGCCTCTTCTTCCCTTCAACCAGACTTTGGGCAAGGTCTCGTTCTGGCACAAAGCCAGGTTAATTTCAGGCAAACAGTCTACTGGATGTGACTTAAGATTTCAAATTGTTTAATGAGAGGGAATCGAAATAGTCTCTGGCATGGCATAGTTACTCATTCTCATAGACAATCTGATGGATACTTAGCTGCTATTATTATTATTATTATTATTATTATTATTATTATTATTATTGGGAATAGACCAAAGGGAGAAAACTATTCGACAACAGCAGTCGAGGATTCAGTAGTTGAGCAGAAGCAGGAGTAGAACGTACTGGCCGTTTCTGAAAGTCTTCGGAAAATTTGAGACCTCAGACAAGCTCTCAGTAATGTAAGACCAGATATTAATAATTCTGTTCTTTCTGTTTCATGTAAACCTCTTTTCCTCCTCCTCCTCCTCCCCCCACCCCCTTGCCCACTCGACCCCCGAAGATTCCTTTTTTTTTTTTTTTTGTTATCTGTTCCCACCTTGTTTCTTTTCATCTCGCCCTCCCTGTCGCAGGTGTCTTTCTTGGGTTTCGTCTGGCGCTCCCCGAAGCGTGCTACAAAGCCAGAGAAAATCCTGAAAAAGTATTCTTTCAAGATGTATATATTATATATATATATATATATATATATATATATATATATATATATATATATATTATATATATATATATATATATATATATATATATATATATATATATATATATATATATGTACATATACATATGTATATATATACATATATATATTATATATATATATAATATACATCTTGAACGAATATTTTTTTAAAGCGATGACTTATAGGTTATGCATATATGTATATATATACACACACACACACATATATATATATATATATATATATATATATATATATATATATATATATATATATATATATATCTATGCATAACCCATAAGTCATCGCTTGTATAACTGTTTTTCGTGCTTAATCATTTGTTGATCTCGGTAGAATACATTTATTGGGTTGTCTACGATGGCATGGACAGTGCATAAACATGCACAGGTTGAGTTCATATTTCCATAATATTGATCAAAATTGAGTTGCGTCTTTTTCCTTGATCTTTGACTGGAAGCATATTTCACGCGTTGCGGGTCATAGTGTCTGCGAAGCCAAATTACGTAATCAAAACAATCGAACAGCGATTATCTGTTGGCTAATATATCTGTCAAGCTGTCGGAATTCTTTTCGTCCTTCCTCGACGCAGTGATATTGAACACATGGCACATTTGACATCCAATCGAACATTTACTGAGCTTGTAGCATTCCGCTTGCCGTCTCATTTTCTTCATTGCTTATACACTCAATACTTCGTGAACGTATTCAGCTTGCCTTCTTTTTAGTTTCTGTAAAAGAAAACTATTGAGATGGCTTTGCCTGTCCGTCCGCACTTTTTGTGTCCGCCCTCAGATCTTGAAAACCACTGAGGCTAGAGGGCTGCAAATGGGTGTGTTGATCATCCATCCTCCAATCATCAAACATACCAAATTGAAGCCCTCTAGCCTCCGTAGTTTTGATTTTATTTAAGGTTAAAGTTAGCCATGATCGTGCGTCCGGCATCGCTGTAGGTGCCAACAACACAGACCACCACCGGGCCGTGGCTGCAAGTTTCATGGGCCGTTGTACACAAAACTCGATTGCGCCGAAGAAACTTGTTTACCTGTAGCATTCAACCTCTGAGAAATATGTTACCCACCACGAATGTTTTCTTCGTTTATTCTTCCGTCTGTCTATCGAAACGATGACCGCTGTCAATCAAAAGATGTTTGGGGGAAATTTTGGAACAGGAATGATTACGCGGACAGTCCACGTAGCTGAGACCTGCTGTCCAATTGATACTGACTTTTTCTACAACAATCAATACAAATGTTAATAATGATAGTAATTGACACTTTCCTCTCCCTTGCTCCCCCGCCCTGTTCCTTACCTTCCTAATTGTCACTCAGAAGTCTCGAATTTCCTTTGACTTTAATTACCTCAAAAGAGAGAGAGAGAGAGAGAGAGAGAGAGAGAGAGAGAGAGAGAGAGAGAGAGAGAGAGAGGGGGGGGCGAGGTCAGTACAAGGGTATACCAACTGGTCATTCCAAAAATGATGGATCTGCCATTGCCTTTACCGCCATTTTAAAAACGGCGTTGCGTACTGAATGTTATCCTATATATCTATTCAGATTAGATCACTGAATAACAACAACCTATTTTTACAGCTGAGTACTAACCCTCAAGGCGTTATGAAATTCATAAAACTGAAACTGGCAATGCAATTTGTAAAAACCACTCGTGCGTCATTTTTGTTCCTGGATGTCTAGCTAAATAATTACAGTCCACACTAACTTGAACATAATGTTTACACTTTCAGTCATTTCAAATTTTAAAAATTTTTACCATCATTTTCCCAAGTGAGAAGAGTGTTTTCAGAAGAAGAAGAAGAAGAAGAAGAAGAAGAAGAAGAAGAAGAAGAAGAAGAAGAAGAAGAAGAACCTTGTTTACACGAAAACTCTGTGGCACATCACATCAGAATCTAAAATTTGACTGAAGATTCTATCACTGAAGAATTCATCATCTTGTTTGGCTTTCATTCTCCAACCATGTTTTGAAAATATAAAAAAATGTTTGCCTTTCATCTGGCAGTTTATCTGTCTGGTAAATTTTTCTATTTTGAGAAATGCTCCAAACTGTTTCTTTGTTGCCCTCTCTCTTTACACAAATTTCCGAAAAGTAACAAAAAAATTTCTCTTCTATCTGACAGTCAAGTAATTTAAGAAATTTCTGTAAACATCGGAGGCTTTCTGAATTGTTCTCTCTCCCAAATAAAGATTTCAAAATTGGTGCTGATCATTTCGGCAGCACAAAAAACAAGAAAAGTAGAATTATGAACGGATAGCACTGACCATCTTCGTCTAAAAATGGAAAAAAAAGTTCTTTTGAAGATATGGAAACGGGGTAGAGGCCAAGTGCAGGAAACGAAGACAAAAAGGCCTTCTAGGCAGACAAAGGAAAGAAGCTCACCGTTGGTCGATGAGAAAGTTGGCTGGATCGGAACAGGCACTTCATAAGAGGCTATCAGCTTCCGGCCACACCTGTGGCCCTCAGGTGAAGTGCCATTGTCACCTACTGTGAATGTTTATTATAGTATATTCTGTGTTGTGGATTTAATTTCTGAAAGGGTGTTTTGTGTGTGAAGGATAATTCATCGTTTATTTACCTTCATTTTCTGTATAACGAATTTTTTTTATCATCCTTGGTTAAATTTCTCAGGTTTGCTTTGTAAGTAACAGTCATCTGTGACATAAGGTTTTTGGGTTAATTAGCTTTCTTTGAACATCTGTTGTCCTTAAACTATGCTATCTACGAAGACTTTTTCCTTTCCAAGTTTGATTATAATTCCTGATATATCATTCTAGGTTATTTTGTTAATGAGATCTATGGAAGAAGCTTTGGATTATTTGATTTAAACTTACTTGGTCTTATGAAGTTTGTTGTAACACCTGATATCTCAGAGGCTGCGTTTGTGGAACTATCAGGTGAAGATGATGCTCTTGTATCTATAGACCCGATGATCACATGATAATAATAAAGAGTCAACTTTTCATATGTATTACTGATAGAACTATTGTTATAAGGCTTAAATCAGCGTCTAATGATGGGAACGAGGAAGGGAGAATCTCGTTAATGACTTTAGTCATTAAGGGTGATTACCAGGTAAAATGTTCCTCAAAACATATCAGATCCATGTATGTTTGTGACATGGCCTGACGCAAGGAGAAATGTTTCTTCACATACCCGACAGGAGAAATGAGGAAATAAGGATGAGGAATCCACAGCCTGCGTCAGAAACTTGACCGGCAGCGCTAAGAGGAAAATGGTTTAAAATTCAGAAAAGAGCAATGCCCGCTCCCCGCTAGGCCTCATAACTGATAGTAGTTGAACGGCTGACAAGAAAGACCACAGACGGTTGTCACATTTCTTCAGACCCTATGTTGTCTGTCAAAGCTCGTTTTCTTACGGGTAGATTGTGTGAATGTATGAGACTAGAAGGCGAAGAGAAATCACAAAAAGTATAGCCATTAATATCCAAATCTGGCCCTGTGTCACAAGAGTAATTCTGTTTGAGATATCTTGCAAGATGTTAGAAGCAAATTAACTCCAGAACTGATTCTAGAATTTGTTTCATTATTATTTGCTTTAACTGTATTTCTTGTATTGTAGCAGCTCTGTTTCGTCATTCCTCGGTAAGTATGGTCAGTAAGGCCCTGTAATTAGGACTTATTTGACATTTTAGTTTATCTTGTTGTAGAGGAGAAGCAATGAGATGAGCACCTACGTCTAAAATCAATGGCATCATCAAAGACTTTATTGTAACTTGCTCTGGCTCTCTGGGTCATCACCTTGAAGATTTGCTCTTCCCAACATCAAAACCATTCTTGGTTATGGGTTTTTCATTTTCCAAATCTCTGTGCTTTTGTCATTTTGGTTCTCTGTAAAAGAAAACTATTGAGATGGCTTTGTCTGTCCGTCCGCACTTTTTCTGTTCGTCCTCAGATATCAAAAACTACTGAGGCTAGAGGGCTGCAAATTGGTATGCTCATCATCCACCCTTCAACCATCAAACACCAAATTGCAACCCCCTAACCTCAGTAGTTTTGATTTTTTCAAGGTTAAGGTTTAGCTTTGCATCATGCGTAATGGCACCGATAGAGGTGCCAGCCGCCGACATATCTTCACTTGACCGCATCTGGGGAGCAACTGGGCGCTGCCCGGTCGTGGCTGAGAGTTTCATACTACAGCACATCGAGAGTTTCATATAGCATTATATGCTGTACAGAAAACTCGGTTGCGCGGAAAAAACTTCGGCGCATTTTTTACTTTTTTTCTGTGGTGACAGTTGTTTTTTAATGCCATTTTCCCTTCTTTCGAAATAAAATCGCAGAAATGAGCCTCAGTTGTAATTTCCCCTCGTCGCTTTGAAAGCTAGAGTTCTGAATTCAGGAATTTTACTGGCATTTGCTCATTCTAGATCATTAAAATCAGAATACATTTGAGTATCACGAAATCCTAAATATGAATCAAATGAACTCTTTAACACATTAGAACTGCATCTGCTCATTCATTTTGGTATACTACTGGATAGTCTTTGGCCATAATACCTGTGGCTTCGCAGGTCTGATAAAGAAGGCAAACACCGACGGGTACAAGAATTTTTCCTTCATGCTGATAAGCAGATCCCTGTCAGACAGGGGATGAAAATGCCATCGCATTTGAATGGATAGTTGAAACCATGATTCATTTCCTGCTCAGAAACCTCTCTCTCTCTCTCTCTCTCTCTCTCTCTCTCTCTCTCTCTCTCTCTCTCTCTCTCTCTCTCTCTCTCTCTCTCTCTCTCCTTCAATATTTTATCAAATGAATTTCCAAGCATTTAATTACCATAATTATTTGAAGGACATGCTTCAACGCACCTCAGAATGCTGAGCATACCAGTTAGCAAGATTTACATGTCAGGTCAAAATGCATTTTCATGACTCTAATTAAAACTTTTTGAACAGTTTTAAAGTCTGAAATTCTCATTTTCATCCAAATGTAAGGAAATTTGACATAAATTCCAAATTGGCTTTATGCACTCGGTAATAATGAAACGGTTGTATTTGATACATTAAACATTTCTGGATATGCTTTTCACTGAAAGCACTGAAATCCAAAATGAAGTTAATGAAGATATTCTTATTTCATGCGTGGTTTCCAGGCACAAAGTGTAGAATAAAAAAAGAGTCAAATAAGTAAGCTATTGCCTAAATTATTAGTCTTTTACAGCTGGTTAATTAAGATCATTCGGCAGAATTCCAATCGAATCGTTCCATTTTTAGATATGTGAAATTCTACGTGAAACTTGATACAATATGAAGTACAAAACATTTTGCAAAAAAATGTTTATTTGTTTAGATTACAGAAAATTCTAGGAGAGGATACTGAGCCGTTCTGTTGTAAAGCAAACCAACGTCTTGTACAGAAATTCCGTAGCAAAATATTAAACCATATTGGCGTAGAGCAAATTCCTCTGTAAAATTTCGAACGTGTGTGGTACAGAAAGCTCTATCAAGAACAACGTTAAACCGAATACAAAAGTATCGAAAGCAAAATGTTGAAACTGTCTAATATTTCAGTTCAACTGGAATTGCTGATCCAAATAGAATAAAGAAACTCAGAATGATCTACCATTTTTCAAATGGAATCTCTTGTACTTGGGAAAAGATCAGTACCCTGATTTGGAAGGTCCCCTTCTGTCAATGATAAAGGCAGAATCCTTCATGGCGAGTTCGCTTCCCGTCTTCAGAACCTCTGAAAGGTTTGCTGAGGACAATAAAACCAAACAGAAAAATGTTGCTACATTCTACTGTGCATATAATTCTACAGTGAAATGTTGAATCACTTTTAGCTTTAGAAACGTCTGCATAAAAATTTTTAACCATATTGAGAGTCAGTGAATTCTACTGGAAAATGTTTAATCATGATGAGCTAAAAATCGTCGGCGAAAAATCAGCAGGAATGCCATCACTCTCATCTTTTATGACATTCATAACCAAACCCGAATTCCATTTTCTATCTGCTTGCAAAATATTGTATTGCTCTCTACCGCGAGGCATGCATCAAACGGTCCTCAAGCCGGTATTCATGATGCCGATGTTCATGTGTTTCAGAAAGATTGTGATACTACTCTAAAGGCCCAGGCATCAGTGATGCTTTTGTTTGAACTGTTTTTTTTTTATCAACTTTTCTTTATTTGCTTATCATTTCCTTTTCTTCCCTGTCTCTTTTCGCTTATGGCAGTCTGTTCTGCGGAAAGTTGATCTGGAAGCTACAGGCCTTCTAGGCTGGTTCCATTCGAATGTTTGCTCATTTTTGCTCAAGATAATAATACTCCGTCAAATGATGCTACAGATACGACTAATATATTCACCCTTTTCCCTCTGCACCCTGTCCTCCATTGGTGGTAGGGTCAGGAGTCACTCCAGACCTCATCAACTTTTTCATACCGTACTTCATTTTAGGGTCGCCTTAGGACAAAGGTCCGTGCTGGCATAAGCCATCTTAACCCAAACCAGCCATACAGCAACAGTGTCATTAGCTGGAAGTATTTGAAAATGTAAGCAGGAGATAATACATTAAGAAACACGTCATAACTCTCAGCATTCCTGAGAGGAATCTGGGCAGTGTTTTGTAGAATTACAACTGGGTTACAAGAGCGGGTACCGGATAAAGACGGTGATTAAATACAGAATAATTCAGTCTCAGCTATTCAGTCTTTAAACTGAATATTCCTTGTTCATTTGTTAATATAGAATATATGTGTGCTATTCTATTTTTAGTATATAACTCGTACCTTTTTTTTGGAAACTTGTTAAATGCACCGCACGAGGAGGAGAAACAGTTAGCGAGGAGAATCGAGAAAAAAAAAAAACATTTTCTAAAAGGAGAACGTCTGACGCGCTGCAATATTAGTTAAAGAAATATGCTTGAGAGAAGTTCCTTTTCGAAATAATAATAATAATAATAATAATAATAATAATAATAATAATAATAATAATAATAAAATAAATCAAAGGATGTGCTTATGTTTAATAATGCCACTTTCTAAGACATAGGCTATCGGTCTCTGAGCTAGCAAATTTCACGCCGAAAATTTTATTGAATCATTCATTCTTTCTGATTAATCATGTGTGGGTTATCGTCTAAATCTGTTTTCTTGGAGCCTAGGCTAGATGGGTACAATGGGTTATCCGTCGCCATCCCCCTCTGCAATTAGAAACAAAATGCCCTCCTTGATGAAAACTGGTACTACTGCGGACTAGACTGAGGTTATTGGAACTCGCGCTTTCATGCTGCAATACATCTGCAGTAAGGAAAAGATATCTGGCCATGATATCTGACTTCCTAAAAGATTTCAGTCTCTGAGAGAACACAGAAAATTCTGAAGGAATCTCGCACAGAACTAACTGGATGCTACTTTGGCTTGTTATCTACGCGTCACCTCCGAGGTGCTAGTACTAAACATGGCGGAAGCTCAATGGGACGCCGCGTTTAGTACTATTCCCTCGGGGATCAAAGTATTTTATATACCCATTTCTATATTGTGTGGTCGACAAATTATTTTATATTAATGAACGATATCTTTGATCCCCGAGGGGCTAGTACTAAGCACGGCGTCCCATTGAGCTTCCGCCATGTTTAGTACTGGCACCTCGGAGGTGACGCGTAGATAGCAAGCCGAAGTAGTACAGCTAACTCTATGTGTTATTTCTCTTAAAAAAAAAAATATGATAGCTTTCTCACGCTCCGTCTTCATGCAGACCACTAATCTCTCCTACCCTAGGAGTTCCTCGTTGGACGGGTGGGTTCCGTTCTCAGCTAGCACTCTGCTGGCCGCGAGTTCGAATCTCCGACCGGCCAATGAAGAATAAGAGGAATTTATTTCTGGTGATAGAAATTCATTTCTCGCTATAATGTGGTTCGGATTCCACAGTAAGCTGTAGGTCCAGTTGCTAGGTAACCAATTGGTTCTTAGTCAGGTAAATTAAGTCTAATCCTTCGGGCCAGCCCTGGGAGAGCTGTTAATCAGCTCAGTGGTCTGGTTAAACTAAGATATACTTTTCCTACCCTAGGACCGAGGAAACGAGAAAAAAGACTGGTACCTAACGTATACAAAAGTACTGCAGCGTTTGCGTTTTTTAGCGCTGAAGTTAAATCCCCAAAAATAGTCGATCCAAGGGAACTACAAGTGAGTGCCATTCCCGTAATTCCTGACGTAATAATTCAAGAATCCAGAAACCGGAAAGATCTTGACTCAAAGTTTCCTGGAATATAAATTCGACCACGTGTTTTCCCAGCCTCTTTTTCTTGTTACTTACGTGTGTGTAGCTTGGCAGTGTTTGCAAAAGTAAAGTACACTAATCAATACTGGCATGTGTGTAAGAGTTTGTACATACGAAGTCGTTATTTACATGAAAATAACAGAAAACACAATCAGCATTCAAAAGTTCATTTCTTTGCATGCAAACATGCAAATACACCCACACGCGCACATACATACACACATACATGTATATATATATATATATCAATATATATATTTAAATATATGCATGTATGTATGTGCGTGTGTGTGTATTTGCATATTTGCATGCAAAGAAATGAACTTTTGAATGCTGATTGTGTTTTCTGTTATTTACATGTAAATAACGACTTCATATGTCTGTACAAACACTTCCACAAATGCCAGTATTGATTAATGTACTTTACTTTTTCATATATGTATATATATATACATACACATATGTATATATATATATATATATATATATATATATATATATACATACATATACATACATATATATATATGAAGTGTGTCAAGAAGGAGCTATGTGAGAACGTTGAGAGTAAGCGGAAAAATCTGTGTGGCAAACCCTTTTCAGAGGAAAAAATGCATTATTAAAATTTATGTATGTATGTATGTATGTATGTATGTATGTATATATATATATACATACATACATATTTAATAATGCATTTTTCCCTCTGAAAAGGGTTTGGCACAACAAGGGTTTTCTGCAGTTTTTGGAAGTTGCGGTTGGTAGCCCCATACCATATTACTGAGCCCAGCTGATGATATATATATATATATATATATATATATATATATATATATATATATATATATATATATATATATATATATATATGAACTTTAAATCGTTCCTTTAATGGGGCTGGCTCCAAAAAATAAAACATTGTAATGGCTAGCGCTACATTCGTTTCCATCACAAAAACTTGTAATTGTTCTCAATAATTGATCTTCCATTCTCATGCCGCAATCCTAATGCCCTCCATATTGCTTCTTCATGATTCAGTCACAAACTTTTTCAAGCCTCATGTTTGCCACACACAGACTTTTCCGCTTACTTTCAACGTTCTCACATAGCTCCTTGACACACTTCATCCACGCAGACCCTGTTTCCTGTTCAAAACCACGCTGTTCTTCTTCCAGCATTCTTCTATCACCTGCCTTACTTAAGCAAAATCTTCCATAGTGTACTAACTAACATTATGCTGCTGTAACATTAGGTCCTCCTCTGTCATATGCACACACTGGGACAGTTATTCCCCTCACCCAGTCCTTTACAACTTTTCACCTATCTACAGATTATTCCTAACAATACGGCTGTAATCATTTACGGAGCTCTTCACCCTTCAGTTAACCCAGACACAGCCACTTCTTGCCGTCCTCATTACTGCACACGCACATCTCTCTCACTTTTGTCTCACTAAGGGCCAAAACAACCAGCTTTCTCTCCTTGAATAAACAAACTCTCATACATTTCCTCATGTCTGTCCCACAGCCACACTCATTCAAAACCCCAAGACTCAGTGTTCTATTCTCTCTCTCTCTTCATTTTTTGCAGTATTATAACGAATCCAGCGCTCCCAACCATTCGGTGACACGCAAGCTGCGCAGCACTGAAAATGCTATTACCTCTTCCAAAACCGCGCAAGACTGAAAAGCATGGTTACCGTTGGTTTCAGGAGACGGGAATCATCTAACTTTTAGCAGTCATTTCTTACCATCAATGGTTTTTCATCTCTTTACTTGGTATTGCTCTGCCTTGAGGTACATTACATCAGTATTCTAAACCAGTGGCCCCTCCTAAGGCAGCGATGTCAAGGCTGTAGCACAAACTGCCTCTGCAGTAGCAGTTCTCATTAAGCAGAACGACTGGACGTACGTGGTTGTCATTGGTCTTAGGAGAAATAGGCCCAAAACAACATTTAGGGGTACTTCCTCTCCTCCACAGGGATTCAAAACCTCCACTAGTCGCTCTTCCGCTTAGGTTACAGGTGCCTGAAGATGAGAATGCATTCTTATCCCAATCGCAGTAGCAGTCAGCTTTAACTGACGAGTAGCCTACTAATATATATATATATATATATATATATATATATATATATATATATATATATATATATATATATATATATATATATATATATATAATATACAATCAGGAAAAATAAAAGGAGTACCAAGCGCTTTTATGTTATTTCAACACATTTTCAAGGTACAAAATCACGAAAGCGCTTTGATACTCCTTCCATTTTCCTTGTGGCCTTGGCTGAATATATTGTCACGCGCTATTTAGTGACATAAGCATATATATATATATATATATATATATATATATATATATATATATATATATATATATATATATATATATATATATATATATATATATATATATATATATATATATATATATATATATATATATATGTGTGTGTGTGTGTGTGTGTGTGTGTGTGCGCGTGCTGTGAACGAACATTTCATAATATCTAGCCACAAAATACCTGGCCCCCACCCCACAAGCTTATTTTTCTTTACAACAAACCACTCTTGTAAACTTGTTTGTGCGTCAGTGCATGCGCGTGTAGGCCTACCTGTACTTCTGGAAGCGCGAGATACGAGGAGAGCAGGACCCTACAAAAGTACAAGGCTCAGCCTGGTGATGTTACAGATCCTCTAATGTGCAGAGAGAGAGAGAGAGAGAGAGAGAGAGAGAGAGAGAGAGAGAGAGAGAGAGAGAGAGAATTCACTTCATATGAGGATGTTCGGGAAGAGGAATCTTATGAGAAGGTGTCGTAAGATAATGAGGACGACAGCGGAGGTGGAAGTATTAGACAGTGATGGGAGCCACTTCCTTGCTCCAAGCCTCTGTCCCCATCCGTCTCGGTAGGTCTTCTTTAAAGACACCAACCAACCAACCACGCAGGGAATGTTACAAAGCAGTCAGTCACATTATTCTTCTCATTGCAAGCTATCTGTCTATGTGTAGATCCCTTCTCGTTTCTGCAATATCCGTCCGCCAGTTGTTCGTTCTTGAACACACTCACACACACACACACACACACACACACACACACACACACACATACACATATATATATATATATATATATATATATATATATATATATATATATATATATATATATATATATATATATATATATATATAGGCAAGGTATACATGTGCATATAACATGCCGTACCACCGTCAATACTAAAAAGCTTTCCTCATGGACAGAATACCGCATACTCTTCAGAGTTCATTTCTCCATTTGCAGTTTTTATCCGAAGACCCATTTTCTCAGAAGACTTGTCCTCTCTCATTGTCTCTTTCTTCATCCTTCAGTCTCCTTTTTTCCCCCACTGTTTCTTTCGTGTCTTTATTCTGCCCTGCGCCAGGGCCTGCAAGCATCCTTGCTGGACGAGTCAACGTAACACTGATATTTGCATAATTACCAGCTGCTCCTGCTTTTGTCTCCTTAACCCTGGCTCATTTTTCCTACCCGTCCTCATTAAATGCTGTTATTATTCATTTTTCTTAAAATCGGGGTCTTAATGACGTCATCATATGGCCATTACCTGAATCCTTTTCCTTTCGCTGAAGCCATCTGTATTTCCTATCTCTCTTTAACCAGATAATGATCAGATGTAGCGCCAAACATTCGTTTCCTTTCCCTACTCAGTTGACTTTTCTTTCACTTCTCTGCGAACAAACGGTTTTGCTCACCACGTAATCCCTAGAATTAATCCATAATCAGAATATAAGCGCACAAGACTTCATTCTCCCTCACTTCTTTCACTCGAAAAGTACCAAATATGATTTCTATATCCTAATCACATATCTTTATGTATGTATATATTGTATACATGTATACAGAACGGTAAATCAGCTTTTGAACTGGTAAATTATTTACAGATAAACAAACGGACTCCAGTGATTTAAATATTTATCAAATTATCTGTTTGACCTGTTTAAGCTGTAATTAACAAGAGCACATGAAGTCGTGAATAATTATTGAAAACTCTTTACTATAATTATATTTTAAGGAAAACTTTCTAATAGGAAATGATGTTTGTTGGTGAACCATAACAAAAGAGATAAAGAGTTAAAAGTGTTTCATTTTGTTTCACAATCATGGCATCAAGACCGTTCGAGCATGAATGTACCTGAGAATTTTGTGCATGAAACTCTCCTTTTGTTTCCAGCGTTGCTGACCAAATCTTGCAAGCCTCTGACATCGCCCTGTCGTGGTAAAGGTACGCACGCGTGTTTAGATAATCGAGTTCAGGAAGCTGTCTTCAAAATCAGTGCACAACTATTTAATATTTCCATTTGTACATATCATCATAAAGTAGTGAATGTACACATCTGCGAAAACATTGCTCCATTTCCCCTGTTTACGTTTGAGCTGTAAAAGCTGCAGCGCAGTCTTCTGTTCTCCTGTTTAACAAGATTCACGTTAACGACTCATATCATTTTCATGTTGTGCCTCGCGAGGGAATAGTTTACCGGAGCCGAGTTTCGGAAATTAATTCCGACTTCCATTGCTGCAGCGCAGCAATTAGCATTCCCTACATCTCTTTGCTCAGATTAATTCAAGGCTGAACCCTTTCCGACGAGATGGCCTTTCTAAAACAATTAATGCTGAAAATCCCTTGAGCAATGGCACGCAGCAGGAATTCTTAACAAATGGGCAAGAAAATCGTGCTCCTCTATGATGGCATGTTTTCAAGTTTATTTGCTTACGTACTGTTGTGTGTTTGTCGTGCTTTTAGCCGGTCCGTGGTTTTGGTGTTTATACAAGCGAGCCACGTAGGTATACAAAAAACATTCAAGGTTCTTCGATAACTGTGTTAAGATCTGCAAGAATATTTTTACATACATACATATATATATATATATATATATATATATATATATATATATATATATATATATATATATATATATATATATATATATATATATATATATATATATATATATATACAGTATATTTACATTTGTGTGTGAGTGTATGTTTAATTACAATAACCACACTGTCTTCTTAACTTCTCGAATTCATCGGCCTTTTCTTATACGCTTGTCAGTACAAAGCCTAAGATCCAAATGCAAAAATAATGAAGTAATTCAGATATATGCACCAGGATTCGAACCCGCATGACGTTCTGATACTCTGGATGTGGGTTTGAATACTTTTATGGGCATCAGAGCTATTTCATATTCCTGCATATGGGTCTAAGGCTTTGTTTGGACAAGCGTATCCAAAAAGTGTAAAGAAAACGAGAAGTTAAGAGGGCATTGCGGTTATCACAATTATATTCGTACCTGGTAAAAAGTGACCAGGAAAGACTCTCTCTCCATATATATATATATATATATATATATATATATATATATATATATATATATATATATATATATATATATATATATATATATATATATATATATATATATATGTAGAATCTACTAGTCACTTTTATCAGACACATATGTAATTCTAATAGCCACAATGCCCTCTTAACTTCTCGAATTCTTCGCGCTTTTTTGGATATGCTTGTAACTAAGAAACCATAACATCTGGTTAAAGAGAGATAGGAAATACAGATGGCTTCAGCGAAAGGAAAAGGATTCAGGTAATGGCCATATGATGACGTCATTAAGACAGAGATTTTAAGAAAAATTAATAATAACAGCATTTAATGAGGACGGGTAGGAAAAATGAGCCAGGGTTAAGGAGACAATTTCTTGTGTTTGGATGTTATGGCTTCTTAGTTACAAGCATATCCAAAAAGCGCGAAGAATTCGAGAAGTTAATTGTGGCTAGGCATATATATTATATATATATATATAGAATATATATATATATATATATATATATATATATATACATACATACATATATGCATATATATAGTATATATATATATATATATATATATATATATATATATATATATATATATATATATATATATATATATATATAATATAATTAAGGAGAGGTAGTGGTGGCAATTACAAGCAGGTTGTGGATGTCCCTTGCCATGACTATTAAACTAAATTGATGGCCACAGTTACGAGAAGGGTCTGTATGCTCGCTCACTCCTTATTCTGAATGACTTAGGAGAAAGTGTGGCCACGGTTACAAAAATTCTGGAAACTCAGTCAATAGCCTGAACAACCACAGTTGTAAATTACTTAGATTGGCTATGCCAATACACATATCTTAGCTAAAGAACGCAAGGCTACAGTTACTAACAGATTTTGAATGTCCTCTCCCTGGCCTGAAAACAAACTAGAAAATATGGTCATGGTTGCAAGTAGTTTGAGGAAGTCCAACTCCTAACCTAACAAGCAAGAAGAAAGAATGGCAAAGTAACAGTCAGATTCAGGATGTCTACTCACTAGCATTAATAACTAAAGCTCAAGTAGGATACGGTTGCAAACATATCCTGGAAGCCTGCTCTCAAGTTTGAAGAACTAAGGAGTACGCATAACCACATCCTAGAATAGATTTTGACTGCTTACTTTGAACCCTGAAGAACTTAGGAGAAGGAGGCCACAGTTACGAGTAGGTTCCAGAATCCCGTTTCCTAGCCGGAATAGCTCAGGAGGAAGAAAGACCATGTTAAAAGTAGACGTCGAATTCCCAGTCCCAGGCTTAAGTAACTAAGGGATAACCACTTGCAAATCTTGGGTGGGGTGCAATGAGAGAATTGGTATTGAAAGAAATTCACTCTTGTACCCTGTCAGCTAGTATTTAGACTGCTTCAAATTTACAGTTATAGGAAGAGAAGCAATAAATCTCTTGAAAACATCGAGAGGGAAAATTTATATAGTCTAGCTAAGGTGAGGTAGCAGAGGCATGCACAGAAGAACTACAAAATCAACGAGAGACGTCGACTATTAATGAGAATGCAAGATGCTGAAAGGCTGCTGTTGCAGCAAAGGTTTATGATGCAGCGCGGACAAAGGAAGAAGAGCCAGATTTAGCAACAAACGTATTTTAATAAGCAAAATACGACGACATTCTTTTTAGACCCCAAACGTTAACTAATGAGAAGGGTTTGAGACCAACAGGTCATGGGCAAGCAAACTCTAAAGCACTTCAACGTTTATATACATACATACCTAAATACATAATACACACACACACACAGTAGGTATCCTGAATCTAACTGTTACTTTGCCATTCTTTCTTCTTGCTTGTTAGGTTAGGAATTGGACTTCCTCAAACTGCTTGCAACCGTGACCATATTTCTAGTTTGTTTGCTGGCTAGGGAGAGGGCATTCAAAATCTGCTAGTAACTGTAGCCTTACGTTCTTTATGCTAAAATATGTGTATCGGCATAGCCAGTCTCAGTATTTTACAACTGTGGCCATGCTTTCCTATGGTTATTCAGGCTATTGACGGAGTTTCCAGAATTTTTGTAACCGTGGCCATACTTTCGCCTAAGTCATTCGGGATAAGGAGTGAGCATACACACTCTTCTCGTAACTATTGCCATCAATTTATTTTAATATTTATGGTAAGGGGCATCCACAACCTGCTTGTAATTGCAACCACTACTTCTCCTTAATTATTCAAGCTAAGGGGTGGGCATCCATATTTACTTGTAAATGTGGCAGTGGTTGTTGCTCCTTATCATTTTAGGTTGGGTTGGGGGGTCACCCATATAGTCAGATAATGAGCAAGCATCAGAAATCTATTCGTAAACATGTCCAAGAGTTTTATCCTTCGCTTACATGACAGACAGTGTCCCTCAGAATATACTTCCTACAATGGCAAAGCTTTCTCCTTTGCTATTCAGGCTAGAGAATAGGCATCAAGAATTTACTTTTTAACAGAGGCAGTGCTCTCTCCTAATTTTATCAAGCTAGAGAATGGGTTTCCAGAATCTATTTGTAACCTTCTCCTTAGTCATTTTCACTAGGGAGTGAGAGAGTAAAGACTACATGCAACTGCGTCCGTCGTTCCTGCGTAGTTATTAGGGCTAGTAGTGGACGTCCAGAATCTACTTGTAACTGTGGCCATCCTTCAATCTCGGTTATTAAGGCTATTCCGCACCGAAGCAAGCATCCCGAATCACTTGATAACTGTGGAAACAGGGTCGATGACCAGAATCCATTCGTACACGCAACGATCTTTTCGCCCTAGTTACTCAGATTCGGGAATGGCCATCCAGAATCTGCTTGTTACCGTGACGATGTTTTCTCTCCAGTTTCCAGGTCAGAGCGCAGACATATGGAATCTTTTTGTACCCGTGGACTATTACTGCTTTTGCTTATGTTAGAAAATTCCTATAGAGCTGAATCTTCCCTGCTAGGAAGTCCTTCATTAATATATTCATGTGATTTGTTCTAGAGTAGTGAAATCTCCTTAGCCATAATAGTCTCCCTTGCAGAGCTCTTGAAAATCTGTCTTTTTCTGAGGCTTGCGAGTTCAAGGAACTGCATTTCTTAAAAGAAAAAGAGGACACAGATGCCGCTCCAGTCACTGCTTGTCAGTTCAATCCATAAGGGATATACAATGGTCAGCTTTAAGAATCTTGAAAGGCTCTTGGGTTTTTGCCAGATATCGCACACACACACACACACACACACACACACACACACACATACACACATACATATATATATATATATATATATATATATATATATATATATATATATATATATATATATATATATATATATATATATATATATATATATATATATAGAGAGAGAGAGAGAGAGAGAGAGAGAGAGAGAGAGAGAGAGAGAGAGAAATGATCAATTAATTTCTTTATCTCTTTATAATTTATAATATATGTATGTATGTATATGTATATGTATATGTATGTATATATATATATGAGAGAAATGATCAATTAATTTCTTTATCTCTTTATAATATATATATGATATATGTATGTATGTATGTATGTGTATATATATATATATATATATATATATATATATATATATAATATTATATATATATATATATATATATATATATATATATATATATATATATATATATATATATATATATATATATATATATATATATTAAATATATATATATTAAAGGGTAAAGGAGAGAGCGCGCGATTTAGTATTTTAGTAAAACAAATGATCTTTCTTTCTCTCTCTCTCTCTCTACGATAAAGTAGCTTAAATAAATGTTCCATTGGTGTTCCTTCTAATGGCGGAGAGAGTCGATGTCACGTTTCGGGTTCATTATGCCTTTCATTGTTTGCACAGAAACGGTGAAATGAATCCCGGCCTTTCATTCCAGCGCTCGCGGGAGATTTAGAGCAAACTTTTATTTCGCTCTTCCACAAAACTTTCGGTAATGACATAGACCCTCCGAAGCCTTTGTCACGTAATTTAAACTGACGACTCATCGATTCCTAGAGAGATGTTCTCTGCATCTTTTTCCTTTCATGAAGAAGGTATACAAATCTAACCATGACCGACATAGTAAACTTGACTTATTTCAGAGAAGTCTGGTAAATACTCTTATAATACTGCAAGGAGCTGAACAACCAGAGCTCGGATGCGAATTCAGACAAAAGGCTGAAATAAGGCAAGTTGGTATACACTGGTTCCAGTGTATAAGCCAAGTCTGAGGTTCGTGGTAAGAGGACAAGAATCCGATCTGAAAGGGCAGCGTTGACGATAGCGGTAAGTGAAAAGAGTATTGTTTTGACCGTAGAGTTTTCCATAAATCTAGTAAAAGTGTGCTGTGATTAGTACCAAGCTGCAAAACCACACGTCCATGGTTTTTCAGACGTGTTTCAAATGATCGTTCGTTTATTTTGAATAATAATAATAATAATAATAATAATAATAATAATAATAATAATAATAATAATAATAAGTGTTGTGGACAAATGTAAAAATACAAAATAATTCTTGTAAGTTACGTTTGTGTTAAGCAAAAAAAAAAAAAAAAAAATATCATCAAGAGTGGTTAACACTCAGTCCTGGAGTTCTGAAGAACGGTTTAGTACGAATAGATCAAATTGCTATGAATTAACGACACATTTAGACTTCAAGTTGTGTGCTGAGGGCTCTGCATGTAAATTAGTGCCCACAGAGATGTATTGGTGATAGTCGCAGAAAATATTGAGCATTTTACATGAGCATGCGTAAATCAATATCAGCGCGTCGGTTTGAGAATAAATTGTCTGAAGGGGGATTTGATGGTAGACTAAGGTATCTGCATGACATCGTCTGAAACGTGTCTCAGTTTTGGCGTCCCGTGCATGTTCCAGAGATAGTCGAAATGTGATTTCTCCAAGCATTATGCTTTTTATTGCCAACATTAGCGGTTCAGCAGAATTTCCAGGTATGTTTTGGGGAAATTGTGAAAACTTGCAAAGAATTCAAGCATGAGCGTTATTTGTCGACTGAGAGCTGCTCTGATCACGTGAGAGAGGCACTCCAAAGTCCTCTTTTTCAAGCGCAGAGGCCAGTGGGATGGGCAACCGAGGTAATGTCCTTGACTAGAACAGACCCAGTGAAAGAAAGAAACAAGAAAAGGAAGTCAAGCTGAAAGGCTAAACCAGACAGAGATCGATAGACCGTTCTGCCTCTTGTAGGACGAAAGGTTTCAGAAGCCAGGAAAAGCGTAAGAGAGAAGAGAATGCCAGAGCTTGGTAATACAAAGAAAGACGCGTCGCCGATCCGAATCATTTCGACTTATTTTTGAATGCTGAGTCCACCTGCTCACTGGATGACTTTCTACAAAATTAAACCTGCATGGTGGGAATGGTCTAAGCAAACACAATGTCAATAAAAAAACTCTCCGAAAGTTTCTCTCAGTACTACAGAAGCTACAAAAAGCTATCTTCCTGACCTTCACTGATAAGCAGTCGCTGATTACTACAGAAGCTACAAAAAGCTATCTTCCTGAACTTCGCTGATAAGCAGTCGGCTCAGCGACTGTTTTTTCCCTCAATTGTCAGGCTTTGGAACTATTCTTGCTCCCATTTTCCCTGACTCTTATAGCAGCTCTTCTTTCCCCCTTTCTTTTTCTTAATTTCTCTTGTTGGGATTTAATGAACTGAATTCAACTGAACGCCAGACAAATAGTATATCGCGGATGCTCTGCACAGCGTATCGGCGAACAGTTGAAACGTAGACTATAAGCAATATTGTGCGGAAATAAAACATACAATACTCACTAAAACAAAAAGTAGTGGACAACGCATGATAGAAATTACGCACATGCTAACATATAAAGAAAAAAGCAAAAACAAGAGTGCTAGAAATAGCAAAATAGGAGCACAAGACATTGTCTTTGAACGTTTTGCTCTTAGCAAAAGAGAGGGTGTTGGTAATACTGCTTGTGAAAAAAAAATCGCTAAGCATTTAATCACCTGATGGAAAAACACACTTTCATAACACAGAGTAATTTTAAGGGAGCAATAATAATAAACAACGCCATTATGTGGTTGCCAGATGTTTCCTTGGCTTTGGTACCTTTATCTGAAGTACTATAGAGAGACTAGCAATGCGTTTGTCATGCACTCGCGAAAGATGGAAAAAGGTGCTCATTCACACGAAATTTAGTACTATTATGATAAAAGTATGCAGTGAATTGAAGTGAATATAGAATTTAGGCCAAAGGCCAAGCACTGGAACCTACGAGGTCATTAAGCGCTGAAGCGGACATGAAAGGTGTAATAGGAGGAAATACTGCACTATGAATCAATTGTTAGGAGAGGTGGAAAGTAAGATAGAAGAAAGAGAACATGAAAGGAGGTACAGTAAAAGAAACGAAAGGGGCTGACGCTAGGGGCCGAAGGCACGCTGCAAAAAAAGTATGCAGTATACTGAACCTCGTAAGCGAGATAAGAATTCGAGTATAAATCCTATTTCTGCTTATTCTGCATACACTGTTGACGAACGTCTTGGAATAAAAAAAAAAATTAAATAAGTTTAGGCAAACTGATGCTGAAGATCTCTCGCCTTCCTTCCAACAAAGAATTGTGATTTTGTAGAAATCAAAGCATCTCAGCCCTTTCACGTCGTTCTATTCCCCAGATGTTCTCAGCCAGACCCAGGCATGTGTGAGTACAGTTCAGTGCGTGATTGGAGTGATCAAATCCCCGTGAAGTTGTACGAGGCTCAAAGAATCATTCTGGGGAGGAGCAAATCACTCCGGCGTGAGCAGTAACCTGAAACCTGGAAGAAAACCTCCGCCTCTCACACAAAAGAATTCCATTTGCATCCCGGACAGTTAGGCTGCTCTCCGGAAATCTCCGCACCGGGAAATGAATAGATATACAATTTTTCTCCATTTGCTCCTTTTCCCCTCACAGGCAGTCAAGGGGCAACGACACGCTCTTGCACCGAAATAAAACTCTCTCCTCCGTCGGGAGATCTTTCACCATCGCTTAATGAATCGTCTTCCTTCAGTCCTTCCATTCACGTCAGTGCTGAGACTCACTCTCTTATTATTATTATTATTATTATTATTATTATTATTATTATTATTATTCGACAGCTATAGGTGAAGTAGGAATACAAAAACTTCATTACAGATGAGTTAAATATATTACATACACAATAAGAATTGAAATATATATATATATATATATATATATATATATATATATATATATATATATATATATATATATATATATATATATATATATATATATATATATATATATATATGTAGAATCTACTGGTCACTTTTTACCAGATAACATGTGTAATTGTAATAGCCACAATGCCCTCTTAACTTTCTCGAATTCTTCGCGCTTGTCACTACAAAGCCTTAAGATCCAATTATACACACACACACACATATATATATATATATATATATATATATATATATATATATATATATATATGTATGTATATTATATATATTATATATATATATATATATATATATATATATATATATATATATCACAGGTATGCTAATGATCTGATTTTCAGCTAAAACTAAAGAAAAGGTTTAAACACAAACGAGAGAGGGTCAAGTACTTTCACGTAACTAACACATCTCTAGGGCACTGATATATATGTATATACTGTATATATATATATATATATATATATATATATATATATATATATATATATATATATATATATATATATATATATATATATATATATTTATTATCCATATATATAAATATATACATATATATATATATATATATATATATATATATATATATATATATATATATTTTTTTTTTTTTTTTATCGATATACCATATATATAAATATATACAGTATATATATAAATATATATATATATATATATATATATATATATATATATATATATAGTGTGTGCGTGTGCGTTTCTGGGTGTGTATGTATGTATGTATGCATTTGTGTGAGCGCGATTTATTACAGGTAACAATAAATAAAAGTAAATATGTGTAACAGATAATGAATGAATCTTTAAATGAAAACTAGACAGAATCAAAGGAATGAATGAAATCAAAGCAAAGACAGCAGAAGGCCAAAATGAGGCTCAGCCAAGGATTTCAGAACAATGTCTGTATAGCCACCTTCTGACGCTAGACAGCTAAAAAGGCCACTTGAGATGACACAAAAAACAAGTGAAAAAATTATATACTCACATCAATTTAGCAAATTTGATCAAGGTGAACATCCTTTGAACACATAACTTCCGCACAGATTGCTCATTTACTTCCACCAAAGCCCAGAGACATACACCGTAGGTAATTCTAATTAACTCGGGAGTGAAGTCCAAGATCAGTATACGAGTAGGTCTAATGCAAGACATTCTATTTGCAGGACGTATGGCCAAACGGAATACGGAAGAGGGTCCGTGATAGACTGGTTCAGAAGCCATGTGAATGAAGCTAAACCTGTTTAAATTATTTGCATGGGCCAAATGAACGTGCTATACTGTTGATTTCAACGGCAAAGCCAGTGACTAACCTCCAAATTACACTAGAGAAGAACAACTGCAAAATGTTGTGAAAATGTATGAAATGACCCCATAAATCTTCGCTTTGTCGCGCTGAGTTGGTGGTCATTTAATTAGCAATGCTTCATAAAGTAAATGACATAAATTGAAATGATTAACACGGCGCATTACGATTCAGCCTGTCACTCTGACCCATTTGAAAACTGTCGTCTGTTGGTGGTAAGCAGTTCGCTTGGACGAGAGACGTCAGTCATCAATAATCGCCCCTATCCTTGCGGCAAGAACTGGAAGTACGCTTCGGAATGAAATTCATGTTGCTTAACATTATAATAGTACTATGCTCTCACTCTCTCATTTTTTAGAGTGTTCGACAGTGGCAGAAATTCTTAATAAGCATAAAAATCACATACACAAGATGGCATGATATGACAAGTGCAAAAATCGAAACAGGAAGCGCGAGTTAATCACAGGAGAATCTTTTGTCTTTCTACTATAGCCGAGTTTTGGAATTTTCTTCTCCTCCTGTTTTCCTTGACGTTTACCTTTCTTTTCTTTCTCTTCTTTTGCATAAAATCTGAGCTACGTAAGTTCATTTAAAAGCTCGACCCAACGCTCTCTGTACCTAAACTAAAAAAAGAATTTGAAGACCTTTTGGAATATATTTTATTTAATTTTAGGGAGGTAGCACCGAAATAAAGTGCAGTGCGCCTGATAGGTTAATCCAGGTCACTGGTAGAGTTTTGGCATCTTTGTGAAAAGTTCAGGCATTTTCCGAGGCAGTTCTCAGTTATCGAAGAGTATTTGTTCTCTTTTACCGACTCTCTTTCTCGCCTTTTGTGGTTCCCAGTTCTGTAACAGAGGCAGTTCATTTCCAAAAAAGTAT